>NC_045553.1:44684572-44744819 GCF_009769535.1 Thamnophis elegans
TTTTACTACTAGAAGATTCAAAAGTGGGCGGTAGGTATAAAAGGTTTGACTAACCCCTGTTTTACACAATGGTCTTTTAAGGAGAATGCCCTGCAACGCACTGCGGGAACTTTAAAACCCACCCCTCTGCTAGAAAAAAAAAGAAATATCCTGGGAATATTGGAAAAAAAAAGGCAGAATATTCTATTTCCTGGATAAGAAGTGGAGAAACGTGTTTTTAGGAAGGGAACGGACCCACTCTTAATAGCTCCCACCTTTGTCAATGGTGTCATTAAAAGCCTGAGATGGTCTATTCTACATTACAAAGATCCCCTCCCTCCCCCCTTCAGCTCCAGGATGAGATGGGATTATGGCATGATAGTATTAGCCCTTTACCCATCTCCCCCAGGGCGCCTGGGAAGAAGTCATGCTCAACCAAACTTGGACTCAAGCACAGCCTAGAGAGTTGCCCCTGCATTACCCCATGGGAGTCTGACAACCAATCAGAATACAAGGTCAAGATCAAAGGCCGAGAGGGCATAAAACCAGGAACTTTGAGCATCTCACCCCACTTTTCTGTTCAGGAGCTCAAGGCATGTGATCCTGTCCACTGTAGGAAGTTACCCCCCAGCCCTCTCCCAGAAAAATGAAATATCCTAGGAAATATTGAAAAGGCAGAATATTTCTCTGGATGTGAAAAAAAAAAGAAACATGTTTTAAAAGACAGAAGCTGCCCGTAGCTTCCTGCCCATCCCCACTTTGTCAATGGGCCATTAAGAAGCCCAAGCTAGTCCACTTTACATAATAAAGAGTTCTCCCCTTCAGCTCCAGGGGATGGGATTATGGCATGATAATATTGGCTCTTTACCCCTCACCACGTGACATCTGAGAACTCAACCAAACCTGGATTCAAAACGCAGCCCAGAAGTTGCCGCTGCATGGCCTATGGGAGTCTGACAACCAATCAGAATACATTTCTTACACAGGAACAGGAAACAGAGAGGTGGGACTGAACGGTTATAAAAGCCTAGCAAGCCCCTCCTTCAGCCCTTCTCTTCTTCTCCACCAACATGGAAGCAGTGGATCACCTTTTCTGTTCAGGGCTCAAGCCAGTGTGGCCCTGTCCAACAATAAACCATCTGTCCAAGCAGCCTCCATGTTTCCAGTGTCTTTTTCCCCACTTGGAGCTGAACCCAGAAGGACATTCTTCCAACAGCACTTTGCATTGCTCTGGGTTTTTTGTTTAAAAGGAAAAAGTCTAATTGCGTTTAAAAACTAAAACAAGCCTGCAGAACTGCCATCCCACACTCTTCCCCGAAGTGTGAAAGTTGCTTTAAAAACACACAAACACACAAGGAGATCGTTGCAACTTCCATGCGGAAGGAGAAAGTTTCACCAGCGAAAATGGAAATGCTTGGGAAGGAACGGACAGCAACAAACCAATCCCATCTCTGCAAATACGTACCTAATCATCTCTTAATTTCAACATGGCCTCATGTTGTACATATATGTTCTTTTAAAATTGGTTTTTTGAAAAATACTTGTGAAATATGTGTTTCCATGCTATACTGTATTAAAATCTGAGAGGTGGATCCCAGATCGCCGGACAGAGAAGAATGTAGAAATGAGAAAATAACGTAAGCGATCATCTATCTGAAACATCACATCCAAATTCAGTCACAGCTTTGCTCCATATAGTATCAAGGGATGGAAACTAATCAAGGAGAGAAGCACCTAGAACAATTAATCAGCGGAACAACTTGCCTCCAGAAGTTGTAAATGCCCCAACACGGGAAGTTTTAAAGAAGATCTTGGATAACCATTGGTCTGAAATGTATAGGATTTCCTATGCAAGCAGGGGGTTGGACTAGAAGACCGCCAAGGTCCTTTCCAACCAGTGGTGGGTTTCAAAAAATTTCAAACCTACTCTGTGGTGTGGCCGTCCTTTGTGGGAGTGGCTTGCCGGCCATGTGACCTGGTGGGAGTGGCTTGCCGGCCATGTGTTCTCTCTCTTCCCCCCTCTCTCTCTCTCCTTCCTTTTGTCTCTCTGTCCCTTTTTCCTTTTTTCTTTCATCTCCCTCCTCACTTTTCTTTTTTTTTCTTTCTTTCTTCTTCCTTTCTTTCTCTTTCTCTTTCTCTCTCTGTGTGAGTCTGTCTCTCTCTCTCTCTCTCTCTCTTCTCTCATCTCTCTCTCTCTCTCTCTGTGTGTGGTGTGTGTGTGTGTGTGTGTGTCAGTGGTGGTTTCAAAAATTTTTGGAACCTCTTCTGTAGCTGTGGCCTGATTTCTGGTGGAACCTCTTCTAAACCGGTTCGGTACATTTGACAAACTGGTTCTACCGAACTGCTGTGAACTGGTAGGAACCCACCCTGCTGTCCAACTCTGGTATTCTATTCTATTCTATCTATCTATTCTATTCTATTGTAAAATGGAGCCTGCAACCCATCCATCTAAACTCCAGAATGGTTTGGGGAGATTAGATTGGCACATCATCCTGGGAATCTACTTGGCTTCCTTGCGTCAGCCACACTTGGGTTCGGGTGAATCCTTCCTTCTTTCTGCTGCCTCAGCCAAGCTAAATTTCCAAATGTGGTCAACTGGTGCCGTGGAGCCACCCTATAATTCTATCATTATTTTTAGTTCTTCCTTCCAGGCTCCAATACACCAAAATCATGGTGGTTCTTTTTTTACTTTGTGGGAAGTTATCATCCAGCCCTCTAGCCGGAGAAAAATGAAATATCTTTGGAAATATTGAAAGGCAGAATATTTTCTCTGGATATGAAAAGAAAGAAACATGTTTTAAAAGACAGGATAGTTGCCTGTAGCTTCCTGCCCATCCCCACTGTTAATGGGCCATTAAGAAGGCCAAGCTAGTCCCCTTTTACATAATAAAGATTCTCCACTGCAGCCCCAGGGAGGATGGGAGTAAAGGCATGATAATATTGGCCCTTTACTCAACTGACCACATGGCATCTGAGAACTCAACCAAACTGGATTCAAAACATAGCCTAGAGAGTAGCCCCCTGCATGGCACCATGGGTGTCTGATAACCAGTCAGATACATTTCTTACACAGGAACAGGAAACAGAGAGGTGGGACTAAACAGGGTATAAAAACCTAGCAAGCCCCTCCCTCAGCCCTTCTCTTCTTCTCCACCAACACTGAAGCATGTGATCCCCTTTTCTGTTCAGGGCTCAAGCCTGTGGCCCTGTCCAACAATCAACCATCTTTCCAAGCAGCCTCCATGTCTCCAGTGTCTTTTCCCCCACTTGGAGCTGAACCCAGAAGGAACATTCTTACATCATTTTATAATGCACATCTTTGCTCTCCTACAGCCTTTTCTGACTGGTCCACCTCTATGCCGTAGAGATCGGAAATCAGCCCAAGATAATTAAAAACATATGGCCCCTCTCTGAAAATGCAGAGGGGGAAGAAAGGCAAACCAACTGCAGATGTTTACTCCTTGAAAGATTACCTTGAAATTTTGCCCGGAGATTGAGAGAGGCAGGAAGCAAAGAGCATCATGCTTTCCCCCCCCCCCCCTCTGTAAATTATCTTCTGCGTATGCGATATATTGCATAAGATCACAGAATAAGGTCACAGATAACAGAGTCGGAAGGGACCTTGGAGGTCTTTAGTCCAACCCCCTGCTCAGGCAGGAAACCTACAGTTTAATTAAATCTCCGGCAAAAACAGTTTTGCCCCTTTTCTTAGACTGATTTTTCCTCTAGGAGTAGAAAGAGCTTCGGTTCATAGAGGTTCATAGGCTTTTGGTCCAGGGAAGCTAGCAGCTGACCATTTGTCCTATACAGGTAGTCCTCAACTTACGACAGTTTGTTTAGTGACTGTTCAAATTACATCATCACTGGAAAAAAAATCCCAAAGGTGCTTTTTTCCCCCAAGAGGCAGCTGGACTTTCTGGGGTTTTTTTCTTGGAGGATGTTTTGCTTCTCATCCAAGCTTTCTTGCCACACTTGTTAAGTGAATCAGTGCAGGGGATAAGTTAGTAGCAATAGCAATAGCACTTATAAACCGCTTTAACAACCTTCTCTAAGCGGTTTGCAGAGTCAGCCTCTTGCCCCCCAACAATCTGGGTCCTCATTTACCCACCTCGGAAGGACAGAAGGCTGAGTCAAACCTTGAGCCTGGTGAGATTCGAACTGCCAACTGCAGGCAGTCAGCAGACGTAGCCAGCAATACTGCATTCTCACCACTGCGCCACCCAGTCGGTTGTTAAGTGAATCTGTCTTCCCCATTGACTTGCGAGCAGGTTGCAATAGGGGATTGCGTGACCTTGGACACAACAACGGTTATAAATATGAACCCGTTGCCAAGCACCTCAGTTTTGATCACGGAGATGCTGCAAAGGTTTTTGAAAATCAGTCATATTTTTTTCAGTGCCGTCGTAACTTTGAACGGTTGCTAAATGAACCGTTGTAAGTAGGGGACGACCTGTAGACTGACGGGCTTCCAGCTCTCCCCCAGTTTGCACCACTAAATCTATCTTCTATCGCTAAGCTCTACGCTACCACTAAATATGTTCTGGCCCACCGAAGAGAGATGCTCATCTGATGGGAGCCGAGGTGGCGCAGTGGTTAGGGTGCAGTACTGCAGGCCACTTCAGCTGACTGTGATCTGCAGTTCGGCGGTTCAAATCTCACCAGGCTCAAGGTCGACTCAGCCTTCCATCCTTCCGAGGTGGTGAAATGAGGACCCGGACTGTGGGGGCAAGTTGCTGACATCAATTTGCTAAAAAATTTTGTAAACCGCTTAGAGAGGGCTGAAAGCCTATTAAGCGGTATAGAAGTCTAATTAATAAATAATAATAGATTAAACCAGGCATTCCAGCAGTGAGATCAATAGACAATCAATACAGCCAGATTTAGGCCCAGAGAGGATCCATGCCAAGATAGATCGCCAACAGAACAAAATCAAACTGTCCGCTTCAGTTCAACAGAATCAAATACATTGTGACTCGGCAGCAATTCCTATTGGAGAATGATGCTGCCCTTCTCCGAAAGTTCTTGTGTACTGTAGGAAGTTTAAAACCCACCCCTCTGCTAGAAAAATGAATATCCTGGGAAATATTGAAAAGGCAGAATATTATATTTCCCTGGATAAGAAATGGAGAAACCTGTTTTGAGGCAGGAAGCAGGACTCACTCTTATAGCCCACACCTTTGTCAATGAGCCCATTAAAAGGCCCGAGCCAGTCTATTCTACATAACAAAGATCACCCCCCCTTCAGCTCCAGGGGAGAGCTGAAGAAAAAATGAAATATACTGGGAAATATTAAGAAGGCAGAATATTATATTTCCCTGGATAAGAAATGGAGAAACCTGTTTTGAGGCAGGAACCAGACTCATTCTTAATAGCCCACACCTTTGTCAATGAGCCATTAAAAGGCCCGAGTCAGTCTATTCTACATAACAAAGACATCCCCTATTCAGCTCCACGGGGAGGAGGGATTAAGGCATGATAGTATTAGCCCTTGAGCCATCTCACCACAGGGCACCTGGGAAGAAGCGATGCTCAACCAAACTTGGACTCCAAACACAGCCTAGAGAGTTGGGACCCCATGGGAGCCTGACAACCAATCAGAATACGAGATCAGGATCAAAGGCCAGAGAGGGCATAAAACCAGGGACTTTCAGTATCTTGGTTTCTTCTTCGCCCAACATCTGGAAGCATGCAATCCCCCTTTTCTGTTCAGGAGCTCAAGGCATGTGATCCTGTCCACCATTAAACCATCTTTCCAAGCAGCCTCCAATGTTTCCAGGGTCTTTCCCCCCCCCTTGGAGCTGAACCCAGATGGATATCTCTTCCCACAGAACCTGGAAGCATTTTAACCTTTCCAGGAAACTCAAAAATACTGTTAAGTTATTTTAGAGCAAAACTATTTTCAGCGTTAATGAGCTTGAAACTGCTTTTCAAACACATCTAAAGGGTTTCTGACTATCTCAAAAGGTATTCACAAACACAATGGGTTTTTTTTAACACCTTACAATTGCTAATTGATGAGGTAGTTGTAATTCGGTCTCCCCGTGCCCCACGTCTGAATAACTCCATTCTTCTCCTCCTCTTGCTTCCTGATTTGCTGGATCACCCTTTCAATGACTTTTTTCAAATCCTTTATCCCATCCACAGATCTGAGGAAGTGAGCTATTAAGTCTATGGAAGAGGCCCAAACATCCAGGTCATGGTTGTTCCAAAGGTGCCTTTTCCAAGGGCAACAGGACTTCACTCTACCATCCCCAATAGATCATCATCCAGCCTTTGTAAGAGGAAGAAATCTTGGGACAACCAGCTAAATATGAGCCAGCAGTGTGCAGTGGCAGCCAAAACCCAATGCAATCTTAAGTTGCATTAACAGAGGGATGCAATCAAGATCAGGAAGGTACTAATACTACTCTATAAAGCCTTAGCAAGACCACACCTAGAATACTGCATCCAGTTTTTGCTCACCACACTATAAAAAGATGCAGAGACTCTAGAAAAAGTGCAGAGAAGAGCAACCAAGATGATGAGGGGACTGGAGGCTAAAACATACAATTAACGGTTGCAGGAACTGGCAATGGCTAGTCTAGTGAAGAGAAGGACCAGGGGAGACAGGATAACAGCGTTCCAATATTTGGAGGGGCTGCCACAAGCTATTTTCCAAAGCACCTGAAAGCGAGACAGGAATAATGGATGGAAACTGAGCAAGGAGAGCTTCAACCTAGAAACAAGGAGGAACTTTCTGACAGTGAGAACAATCAACCGATGGAATAGAAGTTGCCTTCAGAAGTTGTGGGAGCTTCATCACTTGAGACTTTCAAGAACAAACTGGACTGCCATTTGTCAAGAAGTGATCTAGGGTTCGTGACCCGTCAAAAGCGCGGAGGACAAAATCGCGCTCGACGAAAGCGCGCATGTGTCGTCATCACAGCGCGACGAAAAAAATTAAAAATTGAAATAAAATTAAAATGTAAACCAAGTCGATTCACATAAAGGTAAGGGTAGGTTTAGGGTTAGGGTTAGGTTAAGGGTTAGCGTTAGGTTTAGCGTTATGTTAACGGTTAGGTTTAGGGTTAGATTTAGGGTTAGGTTAAGGGTTAGGTTTAGAGTTAGGTTTAGGGTTAGGTTTGGGGGGGTTAGGGTAAGGTTTTAGCTTTATTTTTACATTTTTCGATCACAGCGCGATGTTTTCGTTGCGCTGTGATGACGTCAAATGCGCGCTTTCGTGAGCGCGATTTGTCCTCCGCGATTTTTGTGGTGGAACCGTAGGGTTTCCTGCTTGAGCAGGGGGTTGACTAGACTCTTCCACTCTGCCAATCTGTTAAATTCTGACAACTCCTGGAACCCTCGTTCAGAAGCAAAATTAAGTCTGAAAAACAAACACTGGGAGATCTACTTGCATGTCAACCTGATCTGTTTTGTTTTCCCCCCAAAACAACTGGGTGGGTGATCCCACCACACTGCTCTCCCCTTCTCACACCTGCCCTCCCCCCATAGCTTAGCAAGAGACAGCCCTGCTATCAAAGCACATTTCCTCCTCCACCAAGCAGATATACTTACAGAAGTCTGAGGAAGGAGAGCTTTTTGCTCAAGGAAGCTAACCGGAGATGGCAAGTCTGCTTTGTACCTAAGGAGATCTTCTTAGAAGGAAGGTTCTGGACCATGACTGTGCTGGGCAGAGTGCTGGCGGGTAACGCGGGAGACCACAACCCATAGAAAGCTTCCCCAAAGTTCTCCAAGTGGCCCAGCTGTCTAGTCCTGAAGGAAACGTTGCTTCAGAGTCCAAGCCATAGAAACAGTGGTGCGAATTGGACACTTGGCGCATGTGCCTTCTCAAGTCAAGCTTCCTTAGAAGGAGAACTCCATAGTTTTAGATCTCCAGAAGAAAGAGCTTCTGGATGGAGCAATCTTCACCAGATTTCCCCCAACAGCCTCTTTCTTATCACCCTTTCTGAGTCTTCTCTCCCACTTCGGAGGGCTGAAACGATCTCGGCTGGATATTTTGATTGCTTCTCTTCGGGAACTCCAACGTGGTCTTCACCGAAGCTCAGCCTCCTTTCTGTGCGTGTGTACCTTGAGGTGGAGAGGTCTTCTCTGCCCCAGTTCTGGAGACACATCTAGCCTTCCCTGCCCAGCTCCACCTGGGCACGATGTCAGCTGCCGTGTGCTGCCAGGAAGGTTCAGCCTCTGCTCCCGAGATGCCAAGAGCAGCACCTGAAAACAACGCATTCCCCCGAGGAGCTCAAGGCTTGCTCCCTCCTGCCTTCATCAGCAAATCAGGTGGCAGAAGCACCTGATCAACTGAAGCAGGTGGCCTGAGGGAACGTTGAGGCTGTACTCAGGACATGCAAACACGTTTAAAAGCATAAGCCTCCAGGAGCAAGAGGTTCCAAGAGGAGATTGGAGGATCGTGACCCGTCAAAACCGCGGTCCACTAAAGCGCGCCCGACGAAAGCGCGTACGTGACGTCATCAACAGCGCGCCGAAAAAAAATTAAAAATAAATTAAATTAAAATTAAAATTAAATTAAAGCAAGCCGATTCACATAAAGGTAAGGGTTAGGGTTAGGGTTAGGGTTAGGGTTAGGTTAAGGGTTAGGGTTAGGTTTAGGGTTACGTTAAGCGTTAGGGTTAGGTTTAGGGTTAGGTTAAGGGTAGCGTTAGGTTTAGCGTTAGTGTAAGGGTTAGGTTAAGGGTTAGGTTAAGGGTTAGGTTTAGGGTTAGGTTTAGGGTTAGGTTTGGGGGGGTTAGGGTAAGGTTTTCGCTTTAATTTTAAATTTACCGCTCACAGTGCAATGTTTTCGTCACGCTGTGATGACGTCACGTACGCGCTTTCGTCGAGCGTGCTGTAGTCTACCGCGGTTTTGTGGTGGAACCAGCCAGGATCCGGTTCTAACAGAAGAACAAAGTTGGAGAGGACCTCGGAGGTCTTCTAGGCCAGTGATGGCGAACCTTTTGTGGCTCGCGTGCCAAAAGCAGGAGGGGGAGAGCGCCGGGGGGCTCCAGCGCTCCCCCAAATTTTTGGTGCGCTTTTTTCGCCCTCCCCAGGCTCCAGAGGCTTTATAGGAGCCCGGGGAGGGCAAAAACAGCCTCCCCATTCCCCCCCCCACAGGCTCTCCGGAGGCTTCAGGAGCTTCCGGAGCATGAAAAACCGGCCCTAGGGGCAAACCGGAAGTTCAGGAACGGACTTCCGATTTACTCGTAGGGCCAGTTTTAGCCCTCCGGAGCCTCACAAGCCTTCAGGAAGCTTCCGGTTTGTCACCCGCCAAGTTTCAACCCAACTTAGCACACAGACAACCTACAAAAACTAGCTATGACCTCTGGCAGCAACCAATCAGGATACTCTTCCTGTGCCCCCTGAAACTCCCATGAAAAACCAGCCCTAAGGGCAAACCGGAAGTTCAGGAACGGACTTCCGATTTACTCGTAGGGCCAGTTTTAGCCCTCCGGAGCCTTCACAAGCCTTCAGGAAGCTTCCGGTTTGTCACCCGCCAAGTTTCAACCCAACTTAGCACACAGACAACCTACAAAACTAGCTATGACCTCTGGCAGCAACCAATCAGGATACTCTTCCTGTGCCCCCTGAAACTCCCATGAAAACCAGCCCTAAGGGCAAACCGGAAGTTCAGGAACATACTTCCGGTTTGCTCGTAGGGCCAGTTTTAGCCCTCCGGAGCCTTCACAAGCCTTCAGGAAGCTTCCGGTTTGTCACCCGCCAAGTTTCAACCCAACGTAGCACACAGACAACCTACAAAACTAGCTATGACCTCTGGCAGCAACCAATCAGGATACTCTTCCATGAAACTTCCATGAAAAACCAGCCCTACGGGCAAACCGGAAGTTAAGGAACATACTTCTGGTTTGCTCGTAGGGCCATTTTTGTCCTCCGGGGCCTTCAGGGGCCTCCAGAAGGCTTCCCTGAAGGCTCTGGAGGGCTAAAACCGGCCCTACGAGCAAACCGGAAGTATGTTCCTGAACTTCGGTTTGCCCGGTTTTCACGCTCCGGAAGCTTCAGGGGGCACAGGAAGAGAATCCTGATTGGTTGCTGTCAGAGGTCACAGCTAGTTTTGTAGGTTGTCTGGTGCTACGTTGGGTTGAAACTTGGTGGGTGGTGCAATGGAGGGCAATGAATGGATCTGCCTGAAAGGGGGTAGAACTTGGTTATGTAGAATAGTCTGGCCAGGTCTTAATGGCTCATTGACAGAGGGGGGGGGGGAGCTGAGTTTCTGCTTCCCTTTTAGGGCAAATATTCTGCGCTTTTAATATTTCCTAAAATATCTCATTTTCCTACGAGAGAGTGGGTGCTAACTTCCTACAAATGATGTGACCCAGATTGCACCTCTCGTCTCAAAATCTGTTCCATTCCTTCCTCGTGCTGCTATAAAAATCTTACTGCTTTTGAGTTCCTTTCCTTCCTAAACAGATGGGGGACTCCCCAGGTAAAAGACACACAAGAAAATGAAGTCATTGACAGCTGAAGGTTTTTGGCAGCCCTAAATCTTATTTGTGAGTGCTCTTAAATCACGCTTCTTCAATCAAAGGCAGGGAGGGAGGGAGGGAGAGAGGAGGAAGGGGAGGAAGGAAAGGAGGCAGGAAGAAAGGTGAGGAAAGGTGGAAGGAAGGAATGACAAGTTAGGAAATGGAATGGACTGGAATGGAATAGAATAGAATAGAATAGAATAGAATAGAATAGAATAGAATAGAATAGACATAGAATAACAGAGCGGAAGGGACCTTGGAGGTCTTATAGTCCAACCCCCTGCATAGGACAGGAAACCCTATACCGTTTCAGACAAATGGCTATCCAACATCTTCTTAAAGATTTCCAGTGCTGGGGCATTCACAACTTCTGGAGGCAAGTTGTCCACTGATTAATTGTTCTAACTGTTGGGAAATTTCTCCTCAGTTCTAGGTTGCTTCTCTCCTTGATTAGTTTCCATCCATTGCTTCTTGTTCTGCCCTCAGGTGTTTTGGAGAAGACTCCCTCTTCTTTGTGGCAGCCCCTGAGATATTGGAAGACTGCTATCTTGTCACCCCTAGTCCTTCTTTCATTAAACTAGACATACCCAGTTTCTGCCACCATTCTTCATATGTTTGAGCCTCCAGTCCCCTCATCATCTTTGTTGCTCTTCTCTGCACTCTCGAGTCTCCACATCTTTTCTACATCGTGGTGACCAAAATTGAATGCAGTATTCCAAGTGTGGCCTTACTAAGGCCTTGTAAAGTGGTATTGAGGAAGGAAGGAAGGAAGGAAGGTGAGTGAGGAAAGGTGAAAGGAAGAAGAGTGTAGAAAGGAGGAAGAAAGGGAGTGAGGGGAGGGAAGGAGGAAAGGAGAAAGGAAGGAGAGTGAAGAAAGGAGGGAGGGAGGAAATGAGGGAGGAAGAGAAGAAGGAAGGAAAGTGAGGAAAGATAGAAGGAAGGAATGAGAGTTAGGAAAGGAGGAGTAAGGAAGGAAGGCAGTGAAGGAGAAGGAAGGAAGAAAAGAAGGAAGGAAGGAAGGAAGGAAGGAAGGTGAGGAAACGAGAAAGGAAGGAAAGGGAAGGAAGGAAGGAGAGTGAGTGAGGAAACGAGAAAGGGAGAAAGGAAGGAAGGAAAGTGAAGGAAGGAAGGAGGAATGGAGGGATTTAAAACGTGGACTTTCCACAGCAGAATATGGTTTATCTGCTTGTTCCCTATTATTTCCTCCAGGGTAACAATTTCTACAGGGGCATGGATAATTGGAGGGAAGCATATGGAAGGAAAGGCTGAGCTACATACCAAATAGCATTCTCTCTTGGGTTATTAATTGGCCCTCAGGAGGGACTTGTTGTCTTTTAGACCAAGGAACATTTCTTTCCAGCTTTGCTACCATCGGTAGGAGTTTATCACAAACAAAGACAACCGAAACACTGAAAGCGGTTGCAGAAAAGGAGAGAATAATGAAAGGATGGAGTTGGTTATAAAAGGCTTGGCCGATATCAAGATTCCCATTTTTTGAATCCGTTGCTGCTTTTTAAAGAGTGTGCAAGCTTCACACCCACTTTATTCCCACAGTTAGACAAATTCAGAGATCCAGTATAGCTTTCAAGCGGGCCAAAAAACCAACCCTCCAATTCTTCAGTCAAAATTTAAAATTTTAAAAATTGAGTAATTTAATTATCCTATTTTTTTTTAAAAAAGAAACAACTCTACTAACTGTTACATGCGTCTATCCGTAGAATAATGATTTTCCCCCCAGCAGCTTCGCTGACTTCAAATTTCAGCCATCAGCGGGCTCTAAGACAATTCGAATGTTAATTATGAGAGCAGAGAAGGACCCATTTTTGCATTATGATCAAAAAAAGGCCAACAACATTGGGAGTTGAAATTCAGTTCAATACACTGATGATGTTACCTAGTTTGGTATTGATGTAAGAAATGTCCTTCTGGGTTCAGCTCCAAGTGGGGGAAAAGACACTGGAGACATGGAGGCTGCTTGGAAAGATGGTTTATTGTTGGACAGGACCACATGGCTGGAGCCCTGAACAGAAAAGGTGATCACTGCTTCAATGTGGTGGAGAAGAAGAGAAGGGCTGAGGGAGGGGCTTGCTAGGCTTTTTATTACCCTGTTTAGTCCCACCTACTCTGTTTCCTGTTCCTGTGTAAGAAATGTATTCTGATTGGTTGTCAGACTGCCATGGTGCCATGCAGGGGGCTACTCTCTAGGCGGTTTTGAATCCAGGTATAGATGAGTTCTCAGATGCCATTGTGGAGAGTTTGAGTAATCTCCCTTCCCCCTGCAGCTGCAGTGGAGAAGTCTTTATTATGTAAAGTGGGCTAGCCTGGCCTTCTCAATGGCCTATTGACAAAGTGTGGATGGGCAGGAAGCTATAGGAAACTATCTGTCTTTTAAAGCAGTTTCTTTCTTTTCACATCCAGAAAAATATTCTGCCTTTCATATTTCCTAGGATATTTCATTTTTCTGGGAGAGGGTCTGGGTGATAACTTCCCCCAGTATGAACCAGATACTCGGCTTCCAACATTTAGCGGATCCATCTTTAAACATTTTTCCCAATCTTGCTGGTACAAAGTGCCATCTGTAAAGCATTTTATACAGATTTCCTTATACGCAGTCAACATCGTCAATTTAATATTTCTGCATAAACAGAGGGATGGAATCAAGATCACGTGAAGCTTAATACCACTTTACAATGCCTTGGTAAGGCCACACTTGGAGTACTGCATTCAGTTTTGGTCGCCACGATGTCAAAAAGATGTGGAGACTCTAGAAAGAGTGCAGAGAAGAGCCAGAAAGTTGATTAAGGGGACTGGAGGCTAAACATATGAAGAACAGTTGCAGGGAACTAGGTAGGTCCAGTTTAATGAAAAGAAGGATGAGAGGAGACATGATAGGGGTCTTTATCTTCCGATATCTCAAAGAGAGGGAGTCAAACTACTCTCCAAAGCACCTGAGGGCAGGACAAGAAGCAATGGGTGGAAACTAATCAAGGGGAGAAGCAACCTAGAACTGAGGAGGAATTTCCTGACAGTTAGAACAATTAATCAGTTTAACAACGTGCCTCTAGAAGTTGTGAATGTTCCAACACTGGAAGTTTTCAAGAGATGTTGGATATCCATTTGTCTGAAGTGGGGAGGGTTGTCCTGCCTAAGCAGGGGTTGGACTATAAGACCTCCAAGGTCCCTTCCAACTCTGTTATTGTATTCTATTCTATTCTCCAATACTTACTCTACTCTACTCTACTCTACTCTACTCTACTCTACTCTACTCTACTCACTCACTCTACTCTACTCTATTCTCCAATATCTAATCTATTCTACTCAACTCTATTCTATTCTATGCGCCAATATCTAGTCTATTCTACTCAACTCTATTCTATTTTATTATTCTCCAATATCTAGTCTAGTTCTACTCTATTCTATTCTATTCTATTCTCCAATATCTATTCTATTCTACTCTAAACTCCATATTCTATTCTATTCTATCTCCACCATTTCGTGGCCATTTATCTAAGTCTATTGCACATCCACAATGTTTTAGTCCATTTCTATTCTCTTTAGAGGAATATTCTGCCTTTTTAATATTTCCCAAAGTATTTCGTTCTTCTAGGAGAGGGTGGGTGCTAACTTTCTTCAATATGAAGAGCCTCATCCTCTACACATGTGTTCTGAGGATACTAGGGAAAGAATTTAATGCCTCCGGCTCATCCTCATGTTGGATCCGGAAGTGAATGTCTGAGTGGTGATCGCAACCATCTGGCTTCCATATTTCCACCAGCGCTCCCACCCCCAGGAAATAACAGCTTTGGGTTAATAGGCGGTAAGGAAGTGAAACTAATAAAACACAACGGGAGAATACTGAAAAGCAGAAGAGAAGAGCATTCTGCGGCGGTAGGGAAATTGCAGTCCAAATGTAATATATATGGGGGGGGGGCGGGGGTGGAGGGGGAGAATTGTCTTTTCTGCTAATGAAAAAAAAAACCAGATACCTTCAAGGCAAAGCATATTTTGCTAATCTGGCTGCAAATAAAGTCATGCGCTCTTTCTTTAGCGTCTTTTGTACGATAACTCTGCAGTTTGACGGTATAATAAATCAGAAAGTACATTAGGTTTCCTACTCAAATTAGCAATAGCAATAGCAGTTAGAACTTATATACCGCTTCATAGGGCTTTCTAAGCGGTTTACAGAGTCAGCATATTGCCCCCAACAACAATCCAAGTCCTCATTTTACCCACCTCGGAAGGATGGAAGGCTGAGTCAACCTTGAGCCGGTGAATTTGAACAGCCGAACTGCAGAACTGCAGTCAGCTGAGCCTGCAGTGCTGCATTTAACCACTGCGCTACCTCGGCTCTTCAAATTACACTCCCTTTCTCCTTGCTTCTTTCCCTCTGCCCCCAGACCTTTGTTTGCTTATTTTATTTAGTTATTTGGTTGTCAAACATGTACAGATAAACAGGCAAGAGGTATAAACATGGACTTGAACAAGGGAAATGACAAGTAAATGGGGACAGTAGGACGGGGACGGAAGGCACGCTGGTGCGCTTATGCGCGCCCCCATTACGGACCTCTTAGGAATGAGATGGTCCACGTAGACAGTTTGAGGTTGAAGCTGTGGGGGGGTTAGAGGATATAACAACAGAATCAGGTAGAGCATTCCAGGCGTTTGACCACTCTGTGGCCGAAGTCGTATTTTCTGCAATCGAGTTTGGAAGGATTTACTTTGAGTTTGTATCTATTTTTTTCCCCATGTATTATTGCAGTTGAAGTAGTCATTGCCGGGGTGGCACAATGGTTCAATGCAGCACTGCAGGCTACTTCAGCTGACTGCAGTTCTGCAGTTCGGCGGTTCAAATCTCCACCGCTCAAGGTTGACTCAGCCTTCCATCCTTCCGAGGTGGTAAAATGAGACCCGATTGTTGTTGGGGCGATATGCTGACTCGTAAACCCTTAGAGAGGGCTGAAAGCCCTATGAAGCGGTATATAGTCTACTGCTATGGCTATTGATAAGTAGCAGATAATTTTGTGTACTACACTTAGGTCAGACTGTAAGCTGACCTCAAGTCTAAATTAGGACGACTGGGGATGAGAAAGCTAAGAAGGAAACAAACAACAACAACAAAAGAGACTACAGGTAGTCCTCCACTTACAACTGTGTTTTAGTGACCATTCAAAGTTTACGACGAGAGTTATGAACAAGTGACTGATGACAGTTTCCACGCTTATGACTGTTGCAGCATTCGGCCCAGTCATGCGATCAAATTCAGACGCTTGACAACTGGCTCATATTTATGATGATTGCAGGGTCTCGGGGTCATGCGATAAACTTTGGCAAACATCTGAGAAGAATGGGGACCTCATATTTATTTAACAAACATGCAACTAACTTAAACAATCGCAGTGATTCGCTTAACAACTGTGTCAAAAGAAAAGTCATAAATTCCCAGGCAAAATTCACCGAACAAATGTCTTGCTTAGTGTGTAGATATCGTTTATCTCTGCGTGCCTGTTGATAGCTGACACTCTTACCAACACTGGCAGGGAAAGCCACTTGTATATAAACGAGAGCAAACCACCCAACCTTCCAGCACTGATGATGCTCCCTTGTTATGTCGTGAAATGTCTGTAGGCAAACCACCAAGCTCAGAGAGCATCAAGAACCCCACAGGTCACCTTGAAGTGCAAATATTTCTCTTCTATTGGTATGCGATTTTTCCTCCGTTTATGAAATGTTGGACTCTCTTCTATTCATTCAAACCATGATTAGTATGTATGTATGTAGTCATGAGAACAGAGCAGAACAGAATAGAACAGAATAGAATAGATATTGGAATGAAGAATAGAATGGAGTGGAATAGAATAGAATAGAATATAGAAGAATATTGGAATGAAGGATAGGATAGGATATTGGAATGAAGAATAGAATGGAGTGGAGTGGAGTGGAGTGGAATAGAATAGAATAGAATAGACATTGGAATGAAAAATAGAATAGCATAGAATAAATATTGGAATGTATAAAGAATAGAATAGAATAGGATAAATATGTAATGTAGAATAGAATAGAATGGAGTGGAATAGAATAGAATAGAATATAGAATAGATATTGGAATGAAGGATAGGATAGGATAGGATATTGGAATGAAGAATAGAATGGAGTGGAATAGAATAGATAGAATAGAGTAGAATAGAATAGAATAGAATAGAATAGACATTGGAATGAAAAATAGAATAGCATAGAATAAATATTGGAATGTAGAATAGAATAGGATAAATATTGGAATGTAGAATAGAATAGAATGAGAAGAAGAAATTGAATAAAAAGAATGAATAAAGAAAAGAAAAGAAATTGGAATGAAGAATAGAATAGAATAATATTGGAATGTAGAATAGAATAGAATAGAATAGAATAGAATAATATTGAATGTAGAATAGAATAGAATAGAATGATAGAATAGAATAGAATTCTTTATTGGCCAAGTATGATTAGACACACAAGAAATTTGTTTCCAGTGTGTAAGCTTTCAATGCACATACAACAATAATGATACATTAAAATGGTCATTGTAAAATACATTCACTGTGAAACATTAGACATGTAGCATATATTAGAGGTGGAGACCCTTTGAGAGGTTATACAACAAAACTACATTTTAAGTACGGCAATTAGCATGCATTCAAGTGAGGGTAGTTTAAGCCTAAGTCTTCTATTACAAGTAGGAAATTGGGCTGCAAACAGACTTTGTATTCAGACCTCCAAGGCTGGAGAAAACACACCAAGAAAACAGATGTTACCCTTTACTGGTCTTTTCTGGGCCAGGATGGAAAGAATCTCGAATGGGTCCAAGAGTACAAGGTTGGGAGAAATTGCACTTTATTCAACCCATCAAGGAATCTCTTCTTCCAGTTACTTACCTGTCATCACGTAGTCGGGGGCTCAGAAAACGGAGGGGTCGTCCTCATGACTGCTGTGTTGGCTGCTGTAGACAAGCAAAATATGAGGGACAAAGACACGACTCTTCAATGCATAGCAAGCTATTGGTTGTACATACAAATGAAGCTTTATCGTGCTTTCATTTGCTAATGGCATGTTCCTCATTCTCTTATGTTATCCCCAGCTTTCATTGTAACAGAGGAAGATATTTCCTGAAATCTTACTTGAATACATTCTTCTTTCTACAGTACTAATTGTAGAGGAGGGGTGTCCAACCTTGGCAACACAAAGACTTGTAGACTTCAACTCCCAGAATTCCCCAGCCAGAATGACTGGGAGTAAGAATTCTGGAACTGAACTTCACAAACCTTAAAGTTGTCGAGTCTGGATCTATCTATCTATCTATCTATCTCTATCTATCTATCTATCTATCTATCGCAATTGTGCTGATAAATAAATAAAGGAGACTAGTATAGATCTATTTCAAGCTATTTAGCTCTCATCAGCTATCCATACCGTTACTGGGAATTGAACTTGGGCTGTATTACATATTAGGCAGTTATATTAGCCACTAAGCCAGGCTCTCCTCCTTTATCAGCTAAGCCAGGGAAATAGATATGTATTGTGTCACAATCCCTGGTATGCCCAAATATGGGAGGAGCATACTGCTTCCCTTTTCTGTCTATCGGCTCACTTTATTTATTTATTAGCACAATTGCAACACAATCGTAACAAAGGCAACATTTTAAAAAATGGCTTTCTGCCTGGATGGCTCCCAGAGTGAGCCGATAGACAGAAAAGGGAAGCAGTATGCTCCCTCCCATATTTGGGTATACCAGGGGTTGTGACACAATACATATATACACGCCTCAATTTTTACTAGAACCCCAAATACATTAAGCCCCTTCTCTCTGTCCCATTAAATACCAAGTCCCATTAAATATCAAATCCTATTAAATATTAAGTCCCATTAAATACCAAAGGAGTATTGTCCTGGAACTATGGAACTAACTATGGAACTAAAAGACAGAGGAGAAACAGAATATTACATGATTTGGGATACATGGTACAAATGGCTAGAAAATAGATGCAACAATCATGAAGGTTATTTAAGAGCTATATTCAGGGGAAAAGGCAATATATTGGCTTCTGCTTATATTATTGTATACTGTCAGAAAATAGTGGTTTTCTAAGCTAGCAAATTGTAACCTTAATACTGGATGGCATTACTGCAAATGTTCGCTCATTGCTCTGACGCGCTTCTATTCTTGGCTTCAAAGCTAGGGACATTCTTGAAAACATAGAAAAATTGTTACAGGGGAATGTCAGGCCCCATAGATAAAGGAACCAAACTAGGAATTTTCCTGGCTCATAATCCTTAAAGCATTCTGCTGAAAAAACAACTTGGGGGTGGGGGGAATGCCACCCCCTCCCTACACAAGGATATAGGAATACTGCATAGTTAGGTAGACAGAGACAGCAGTGTGAACAAAAGGACGCTTTAAAGATCATGTTAGTAACGAATCTTTGTCTCTGATTGGATAAACTTTGTTTTTATCTGCCTAAAATGCATGTAATACTCTGAGCCTCTCTTGCAGGGTGTGGCTCTTCCTTATATGCATTTGCTTGTATGTTTTGAATGTAGTTTTGACACCCAGCTTTTGCTACAGCCATAAATAAAAGCTGATATTTTTTTGCAAGCCTCGTCTGGAGTCTGTGGGAAGTTATCATCCAGCCCTCTCCCAGAAAAATGAAATATCCTAGGAAATATTGAAAAGGCAAAATATTTCTCTGGATGTGAAAAGAAACATGTTTTAAAAGACAGAATAGTTGCCTATAGCTTTCTCTGCCCATCCCCAGCTAATGGGCCATTAAGATGGCCAGGCCAGCCCACTTTACATAATAAGACTTCTCCTCACTGCAGCTGTAGGGAAAGGATATTACTCAACTGACCACAAGGCAACTGAGAACTCATCACAGCCTAGAGAGTAGCCCCCTGCATGGCCCCATGGGAGTCTGACAACCAGTCAGAATACATTTCTTACACAGGAACAGGAAACAGAGAGGTGGGACTAAACAGGTATAAAAAGCCTAGCAAGCCCCTCCTCAGCCCTTCTCTTCTTCTCCACCAACATTGAAGCATGTGATCACCTTTCTGTCAGGGCTCAAAGCCATGTGGCTCCTGTCCAACAATAAACCATCTTTCAAGCAGCCTCCATGTCTCCAGTGTCTTTTTCCCCACTTGGAGCTGAACCAAAAGGACATTTCTTTCAACAAGTCTCTTTGGCATTTCAGTGGCTCGGGAAACTTCTTGAACCTTACAATACAATTTAAAGCTAAAAGGCAATGTGTATGTATGTATGTATGTATGTATTAATATTGATATAACATGTATAAAACCATGATGTATATAACTGGAAAGGAAGAATAATGAAATAACCACTATGTAATTATGAGTGATAGCGATACTGGAGCGCTGTAAAGATTGAAAATGTGGTGTAAATGATGAACACATTCAATAAGAATTATTTTTTTAAAATAAATAAATACCAAGCCTTTCTTTTCTACTATGCTCAGAGCCATTTGGGGATGGCAGCCTTCCAAAATCTAATAAAATAGGTATAAATAAATAAACACTACACCACTAATGCAAGGAAATGATGGGAAACAGGACTAAAAAAAAAAATCAGAAACTATCCTTCAAGCTACTCTGCAACATAGCCTCAGGCTTAAAATATCACCAGATTAAAATTCTTCAGATTGAATGTCTATTCCAAATTGGAAGCTGCAGTCCTAGAGGGAGTATCCGGCTTCTCTCATAATCTGGAAAATTAGCTTTCAAAACCATCCCAGAATGGCAGCACGCGCCGGCTGGCATCAAAATAATCTTATCAAGAAATAACCCCTGTTGATGGATGCTTGCACTCTATCCAAAGGTGACTTAGCCTTTTATGATGTTGTATTTTTAACCAGCATCAAAATCACACAACTCAAGAATTCACATCTGCATTTTCTTCACAACAGGAAAGTTGGAGAAGGGGGGGGGAGATTCTAGAGGTTGCAACTACAATTCCCAGAAGCTCAATTCAGCCTTGGTGTGGAGGAATGCTGGGTTGTAGTTCAGCCCCATAGGAAAGGCCACAATTTCCCTGCTCCAGATCTAGGTCAAACCATCCTACATCCTACAAGTCGGATTTCCAAGACAGAAAGAAGAAAGAAGAAAGAAAGAAAGAAAGAGAGAGAGAGAGAGAGAGAGAGAGAGAGAGCGAGAGAGAGAGAGAGAGAGAGAGAGAGAGAGAGAGATAGAGAGAAGGTGGTAGAAAAGAAAGAAGGAAGGGCGGAGGAGGTGGAAGAAGAAAGAAAAAGAAAAAAGGAAGAAGGAAGAGAGAAAGTTTGATAGATGGGTAGAAAGAAAAATGGAATGAAGAAGAAAGAAAAAGAAAGAAAGAGAAGAAGAAGGATTGAGAGGTGGGAAGAAGAAAAAAAAAGAAGAAGAAAAAAAAGAAGAAGAAGAAAAAGAAAAAAGATAAAAAAGATGGAAGGGAGGGAGGACGCGAGGGAAGGAAGGAAGGAAGAAAGAAAGAAGAAAGAAAGAAAAAAGAAGGAAGGAAGAGAGAAAGAGAGAGAGAAAGGAGGAAGAAAGAAAGAAAAAAAGAAAGAAAGAAAGAGAAAGATCAGTAATGCCCTATAAAAGATCTGTGATGGCCTATTTAACAATATTCTAAACCATCATTTACCATGGCTTGTGAATTTCTTACTACAGAAGCACAAACATTTCCAAAAATTATACAACCATCATATCCCAAAGGTGCTTTTTCAGGAGGCACTGAACATTCTGTTTTTTCTTCAAAGACGTTTCACTTCTCATCCAAGAAGCTTCTTCAGCTCTTGACTGGATGGTGGGGAAGGGAAGGATTTATATGCCTTGCATACAGCTGGTCATTTGCAGCCTTTTAGAGGGTCGCTGAGGCCACTTGGAGGATTATCTGTGTCCTCAGGGTCACCTGAGTGGTGCAAATGGTTCCTGTAGTCTGTATTTTTTTTTTCCTCTGGAAATCCTTCCTACTCCCACCCCATTCCAAGGATCTTCATCCCAACTGTATAGCTAAAAGTCTTCTAAAAATTGCAGACTACGGGAACCATTTGCACCACTCAGCTGACCTGAGGACACAGATAAACCTCCAGGTGGCTTCAATGTCCCTCTAAAAGGATGCAAATGACCAGCTGTCTGCAAGGAATATCAATCCTTCCATCCCCCACCATCCAGTCAGAGCTGAAGAAGCTTCTTGGATGAGAAGAGAAATGTCTTCGAAGAAAAAACAAGAAATCCAGTTACCACCTGAAAGGTCTCTTGCTTGAGCAAGGGTGGGGACTAGAAGACCTCCAAGGTCCCCTTCCAACTCAGTTATTCAGTTATTCTCAAAGCACCTTTGGGGACAACCATGACCTGGATGACGGAGCATCTCTACAGATTTTTTATACAACCACCAGTCCATAATGCTATAGATATGCCAGCTTTTTTTACTTTTCCCCAAACTCCCCAGAGCCCGGGGAGAAGGCGGTGAGTCTTAGACTAAGGATGCTCCGAAGTCTGGATGGAGAATCCGAGGAACGTATTGCAATGCAGTTCCAAAAACCAAGCCAGAGACAATCCGGTGGAGAAATTGCCTCCTCGGTCCACGAGGTGTCACCATTTCCTTTTGCAGCTGGCCAATGCCGAATGGCTCTCAGAAGAGGACATATGAGGCCAATGGCTTGTGATTCTGAGCTCCCTGCTGTCATTATTACACAATTAGTGGGGAATCTGCTTCTCGGGAATCCACTCCTGTGGGTTATTTTCTATCGGTTGGCCGATGCTATTTATAGAGGTCTCTCAGGATGGGCAAGAAACGGCTCTGCTTTGAGCTCCCAAGCTGGAGACCCTTGTTCTGTTTTATCCCTTGTTTTAACAGTTAATTCATACTGACCCCTACCATAATTTAAGGAGAAACTTCCTAACGGCGAGGACAATTAACCAGTGGAACAGCTTGCCTGGGGAAGTTGAAGGGACTCCATCACTGGAGGTTTTTAAGAAGAGACTGGACAGCCAAACTTCCTGAAATGATATAGGGTCTCCTGCTTGAGCAGAGGGTTGGACTAGATGATCTCCAAGATCCCTTCCAGCTCTATTCCGATGGGTTGATTGATTGATTGACTGATTGATTGATGTAGTATCTCCTGCTTGAGCAGAGGGTTGGACTAGATGATCTCCAAGATCCCTTCCAAACTTTGGCATTCTTTGAAGGGACTTTTCCGCAGCGCATCACTAAAGGAAGTTTAATGCATTTCAATAATGCATGTAGGCAGCTGGAGACATTTGAAAGGGCATCTATTCTATCAACAGCTCCACGTTTTGGCACTAATTCATGAACCTTCTACACCTCCAGAGAGCAGCAATGAAGACAGGGAAATGCTGATGTTTCTCTCCAGCATCCTGTTATCATCACAGACAAGAAGTTGGGTCTCCAGAAGGATTGGAGGGAGAGGAGTTTAGTCTTCTGCAAATAAATTGTTTGTAATGTTGTAATCACTTTCACCCACTTTGGCTTTGCTAATCTTCAGACAGCAAAGATTGCATTGCAGAGCAGGAAACACATACTCTTAAGGGCTAGTGCTAGAATCTGTTTCGCAATGCACAAAAAGCAGATAGATAGATAGATAGATAGATAGATAGATAGATAGATAGATAGATAGATAGGTAGGTAGATAGATGATAGATAGATTGATCGATGGATGGATGAATGGATGGATCATATAAAGATAGAGATAGAGATAAGTAAAGGTTCCTCTCGCACATATGTGCTAGTCATTCCCAACTCTAGGGGGCAGTACACAAGAGCCAAGGTGGTGCAGTGGTTAGGGTGCAGTACTGCAGGCAGCTGACTGTTATCTGCAGTTCAGTGGTTCTAATCTCACCGGCTCAAGATTGACTCAGCCTTCCATCCTTCCGAGGTGGGTAAAATGAGGAGCCAGACTGTGGGGGCGATATGCTGACTCTTGTAAACCGCTTAGAGAGAGCTGAAAGCCCTATGAAGCGGTATATAAGTCTAACTGCTATTGCTAACTGCTACATCTCTGTTTCAAAGCCAAAGAGCCATCCCTGTCCGAAGTCATCTCCGTGGTCATGTGGCCGGCATGACTAAACGCCAAAGGCGAATGGAACGCTATTACCTTCCCACCAAAAGTGGTTCTGTTTTTCTACTTGCATTTGTTACGTGCTTTCGAACTGCTAGGTTGGCAGAAGCTGGGACAAGTCACGGGAGCTCACTCCATTATGCAGTGCTAGGAATTTAAACTGCCAACCTTTCTGATCAACAAGCTCAGCATCTTAGCCACTGAGACACTGTGTCCCTATAGATAAATAGAAAATAGAAAATAGATGGATAGGTAGATAGGAAGGTAGGTAGATAGGTAGGTAGGTAGGTAGATAGGTAGGTAGGTAGGTAGGTAGGTAGATAGATAGATAGATAGATAGATAGATAGATAGATAGATAGATAGATAGATAGATAGATAGATAGATAGATAGATAAATAGATAAATAGATAAATAGATAAATAGATATTTAAATGCTTATTCTTGATCTGCCTCTTCCAGTTCCATTGCCTCCTCAATTATGCTGTTCAGATTTTCTGTCCCATTCACCTTCTGGATTAAAAATAGTGGAGAAAGCACTAACTTTCAACAAGAGCTGCTGTGATCTTTTAATGCATCCCTTTTCCCCCTTACTCCTTCTCAAATGCAAATTCTCTTCCCTTGCTTCAGATAAGAGAGATAAACTGAAAAGGAGAGATTCAACCTGACCGAGTTAGAAACATGGAACTATAGAAAAGGAACAATGAAAAAAGGGAGGCTTGTTAAAATTGGTGAGCAAATATTCATATTATGATTATCATTGTGACAGAATGAATATTAATGTGATGAATATTGTTGCAAAACACTTTGTGACGATTTCCTAAAAATATTTGTACCCAGACACACGCTGTTTAACCAATAATGGAATTTTATATGTTATAAAACAAAAAACTTTATGTACAAAAAGAGGAGAGATTCATCCTGGACATAAGGAAATAGGAGAAATTTTCTGGCCTGAGAAAATCAACCAATGGAAACAGAAGTTGCCTTCAGAAGTTGTGGGAGCTTCATCCCTGGAAGCTTTCAAGAAGAGACTGACTGCCATCTGTCAGAAATGGTGTAGGGTCTCCTGCTTGGGCAAGGGGGGGTTGGACTAGATCAGTGGTCCCCAACCTTTTTATCGCCGCGGACCAGTCAGCCTTTGATAATTTTACCGTGGCCCGCTGAGGTGCGCGCAGGGGTGGGGGGGCGTTGTTCGCGACGACACATTGATTGTTTATATATCACGTGCGTACCAGCGCGGGGCTCTCTTCCCTGGAGCCTTTGCGCATGGCCCAGGAGCTTTTGCGCACGGCCCAGGAGCCTTTGCGCTGCAGCGATCATGTCCCCCGGCCGCTGCAGCGATCATGTCCCCCCGGCCGCTGCAGCGATCATGGCCCCCGGCCGCTGCGCGGCCCAGTGCCAGGTACTCCACGGCCCGGCACCGGTCCGCGGACCGGGGGTTGGGACCACTGGACTAGATGACCTACAAGGTCCCTTCCAACTCTGTTAATCTGATCTGACCTTGAAACAGAAACAGCATTTTTTTGCAAGGAAGCGATCGCAAAGGATTCTTACCTCATCTGTCAAATCCCAGCAGAATCCACGCCGTGCAAAAACCTAGAATCTGACCCATAGAATTCCACCCCATTGAACTGTGATTTCTCCTCTGAGTCAATCTCAGCTTGAGGACCCGAGTTGCCCATTTTCCTCCTTGGGTCACCGCTCAACGTTCTACACCTGGCCGTAAGGAACCCGCGCTGTTTGCAAAACACCACGAGTAAAAATTAACCGGCTCAATTTAACGATTAAACCTTCCTTGGTCATTCTTGACTTCCTCTTGGATTGATGCTGAACATGCACAATTCCAAAGGCATTCAGGTTCAAAGGTTATTCGGGAAACTGGGCAAAATGCTACTGAATAGCCTGTTCTCGCCCCCCCCCCTCCCTCCCTCCCTTCTGCAAGATTACCGTTCGGGAAGCCACATTAAGATCAGATAACGCCTCCCTTCTCAGAAAGAAGTGACGATCTTTGATCCTTCGCCTGGTCTCTCAGTTCAAAGCTTTCCCAATCATACTGCTTTTCCCCAGATGCTAGCTCTTCTTAAGAAAATGAATACTCCAGGATTCTTGGTAGAAACAAAATTAGAAACCGCATGCTCCAACAAAACAAAGTCTCGTTTGACCTATGGCTGTGATGGCGAAACTATGGCACATGTTTCGGAAGTGGCCGGCAGAGTCAGCTCTCTGGGACACGAGCCATCGACCGTTGCTCTTCTGAGTTCCCGAGTGCCGGCCAGCTGGTCTTCATGAGCGAGGGAACAACAGAATCCAGAAGACCAGCTGGCCAGTGCATGCGCTCGGTGTGCCCGGTGCCGGGAAGATGATCTTCCAGTTTCTGGTGAGCGCATGAGCCCTGGCCAGCGGGTCTTCACGCATGCATGCATGCCAGAAACCTGAACACCAAGTGGCCAGTGGGCATGTGCATGCCGGAAACCAGAAGAACTTCCCGGCATGCGCATACGCACTGGGCAGCTGTTCTTTTGGTTTCCGCTGTGCACACCCATGTGTGCAGTTCGGTTTTTGGCACATGGTGCCGAAAGGTTTGCCAACACTGACCTATGGTGATGTGGCATAACTCATACATCATCACCTATAAGCCGAAAGGACGAGCCTGTTCTGTAGGAGAGGACAGGCAGAGACTGGAGGTGGAGTCAAGAGAGGAATAAGTCTGGAATCCTCAGGTTCTCAACAAATGGTCCAAATCCAGCCCATCTTGAATTCTCTTAACTCTTATCCAGCACCAGTTTAGTGCTGGCTGTTAGTCAGGATTGCTGGATGTAATGAGCAGAATTCACAGTCAATTAATAAAAGGGGTTTTTATCGGGACCAGGAGTTTGCTTCATGCTCTTGGGAAGCCTCGGTCAGAACAATCCTTACGACTGTGTCAACTGCCATCTGCCAGAAATGGTGTAGGGTCTCCTACTTGGGCAGGGGGTTGGACTAGATGACCTACAAGTCCCTTTCAACTCTGTTAATCTGCAATCTTTCTGCAATCTGTAATCTCATTGCGATTCTTGTTGGAAATGTGGTTCCTCGAACGTGACGAGAATGAGAAAACTGTGAAGTATTTCCTGTCTAGCTTGAAAGATGTTTTAGCCCCTAAGATTTTATTGGCATTTAGAAAGCTCTGAAGGACCCATTCTTTTCAACCAAAATCATTCCGGGTTTTTGCATATTTTAAGAATACACGACTCTCTGGAAGAATCATTTCGCCCTCCTGGAATATATAAAGACACTTATATATTATTTATTTCCTCTGCATACCCATTCTAACTTCCGGAGGGTATAGCGATAGACAGCCAAGAGAACAACAAGGGAAGGAAATAATCAGCAACACCAAGCACCAGAAAGAGCCGTTTTCTACGGCAATTCAATTACAGATGCACGAAATGTTCTCCACACGAGATGAGAAATTATACTCATATTCCACGAGAGCTTTTTGAGACTGCAAATCAGAGGTGAAATGCTACCGGTTCAGGCCGGTTCCCCCGAAACGGTTGTAAAAAAAATGCTTAACAAAGTTTTAAAAAGTTCCAACGATCAGCTGACACACTCACATTCCCACATGTGTGCTCAGGAAGCTCAAACTGCCCCAGGAGCTGCTGATACAGTTCTACAGAGGAATTATTGAGTCTCTCATCTGCACCTCTAAAACTGTCTGGTTTGGTTCTGCAACCCAACAAGACAGACACAGACTTCAGAGGATAACCAGAAGGGCAGAAAAAAAAACAATTACTGCCAACCTGCCTTCTGTTGAGGACCTGAACACTGCACGAGTCAAAAAGAGGGCTGGGAAATATCTACAGACCCCTCACATCCTGGATATAAATTGTTTAAACTCCTACCCTTAAAACGACGCTATAGAGCACTGCACACCAAGACAACTAGACACAAGAACAGTTTTTTCCCTGAATGCCATCACTCTGCTAAACAAATAATTCCCTCAACACTGTCAAACTAGTCACCAAGGCTGCATTACTGTTACTATTAGTCTTCTCATCGTTCCTATCACTCATCTCCTCCCACTTATGACTGCAGGACTGTAACTTTATTGCTTGTATCCTTACAATTATATTGACATTGATTGTTTCCTGATTGCTTATTTGTACCCTATGACTATCATTAAGTGTTGTACCTTATGATTCTGATGAATGTATCTTGTCTTTTTATGTACAATGAGAGCATCTGCACCAAAGACAAATTCCTTGTGTGTCCAATCACACTTGCCCAATAAAGAATCCTATCCTATCCTCTTCCTCTTCCTCTTTCTCTTCCATTTCCTATTCTATTCTATTCTATTCTATTCTATTCTATTCTATGCATGCACATGTACACACCCACAGAGAGAAATGTGTAAATCTCCTTTACAAGAAGGCAATGCAATCGCAAAGGGCCTCATCAAACTTCAAGAAGATACGGTACTTACAAAGAGTTATTTGCAGAACTCCACGTTTTGAACAGTTAGCCCTCGAGTTACGACCACAATTGTGCCCAGTGTTTTTGTCACTACGCGAGGCATTCATCAAGTAGATTTTACCCCACTCTACGACTTTCCTTGCCACAGGTGTTAAGTGAATCACTGCGGTTGTTAAATTAGTAACAGGATTGTTAAGTGCCTCTGACTTTCTCATTTGATTTTGCTGGTCAAAAAGTACCACTAGGTTTAGCAAAACTGTGCCCCTAGCAAACTATTGCTTCTGTTAACGACCGTGGCATTTGCTTAGCGATTGCAGATTTCCTTAATGACAGCAGTCATCTTCTTTTTTACAACCACATAAACCCTTGCGGGGTGGAGTTTTGGGCAACTGAATGGGAGGTTTATTGGCCGGATGCCCTTCCCGTCACCAATGAGGAGTTTTGTTCAGCAGATACATTCTCATCATGCCCAGTGTCAGCCTCTGCTTTGCTGCTGCTTCGGCTGCCGTTGAAACGGGGAGGGGGGGCATGGTATTTGGGAGGGGAATCATGATGTGCTGGAGGAAGATTCTAGACGCTGACCTGACCATCTTACTGCGCATGTGGAGGAAGGGAGTTTCCCGCCAAGGTTAACTGTCCGGCATTCCATCCTGGTGATGACTTTTGAAGTTATCTCCCACCTAACAGTTGGGTGCATTGTAATTGGACTATGGACTGGGGTGCCAAGGAGAGGGGATTGAATTATACATGATATTATCTGCTTTCGCGCCTAATTAACCAGATTCAGCTTAGCTTTGCTACTGTTCATTTATAATTAGTAAAAGTACACTTGATTTCAAACAAATGGAGTTGAGTGGCTTCTTTCCTGGTTACTAAATGAAGTTGCAGCTGACACCCAGAGAGAGAAATATCTGCCTCTACCCAGGATCGAACTCACAGCCTTCTGATTGTGAGGCGAGAGCCCCACCTCTAGGCCCTCGCACCACTCTGCTTAATGACAGCCGTGATTCCTTTAAATGACAGCGGCGAGTCAGCTGAAAGGCACTTTAATCGTAATAAATGCTTTGTGGCTGAAATAATATCTTGAAGGGAGTCAGGAGATGACACTGAAGCACGCAAGGAATGCTCCTATGGTCAGCTGACTTTCATTTGAGATTGGCCAATTAATGTCGCTAATTAGAGACGACAGGTTAAAGGTCAGATTCAAATGTCACCCTGGAATTTGCCTGATGCCAATTTAAATTAATTGCAGTCCCAAAGGGGACCATTATCTGCCGTGTTCGCACACAGATTTTGATAGGAATCTGTGACGTGAAACATCGGATGCACATATTCTCTCTTCTGCATTTGATTAAGGGAGACATAGTGAAGCTCTTTGCCCTTGATCCGCCTGTGCCAGTGAAATTTGCCCATTTCAACCCCGTCACAAAGCTAGGCGCTCCAGAGCAACTGGCTAAGGAATTCTGGGAGTTGAAGTCCACAAATGTTGAAAATGCTGAGGTTAAAAAAAACAAAAAACCTTGCTCTGGTTCTAGAGCAAGGTTTTCTAAAATGGTACCCAGTGGTGGGTTTCAAAAATTGTTGGAACCTGCTCTGTGGGTGTGGCCTCCTTTGTGGGAGTGACTTGCCACCCATGTGACCGAATGGGAGTGGCTTGCTGCCCATGTGACCGGATATGAAATTATGAATTAGTACTTAGGTCGGTCCAAGTAGCTATTCAGAAACTCTGGCATTGAAGCATGCAAGTCTTAAAGCTGTCAAGTTACAAGATCCTTGCCAGTGGTGGGTTTCAAAAAATTTTGGAAGCTCTTCTGTAGGTGTGGCCTGCTTTCTGGGTCCACTGGTGAAACCTCTTCTAACCAGTTTGGTAGATTTGACGAACTGGTTCTACCGAATAGGTACGAACTAGTAGGAACCCACCTCTGATGGTATCGTAGCAATTAAACCACAAACAAAGCCAGAAAGAACACATTTTCTTACAGATGATGACATAGAAATCACAAAAGGCCCAAACCCTATTAGAAACTCACAAATTCACAACCCCAATTTGCTAGCTTCCCCCTTTGCTGTTGTCACTGCTGTTACTGAGCCAATAGACCTCCTTTCCAACTGCAGGTTGCCTCCAACTTATTTCCCTCTGCCTGCGTTTCTCTCCTGGCTGGGCTTCACAAGTCGGGGTGGTTCCATCACTGGAGGTTTTTGGGAAGAGATTGGACAACCCATTTGTCTCAAATCGTATAGGGTCTCCTGCTCGAGCAGAGGGTGGGTCCAGAACACCTCCAAGGTCCCTTCCAAGCCAGATTGTTGGGGGCAATATGCTATAAACCGCTTAGAGAGGGCTGTAAAGCACTGTGAAGTGGTATATAAGTCTAAGTGCTATTGCTATTTTCCTTCCTTCCCAGTGGTTAGAATGCAGTATTGCAAGCTAACTCTGCCGACGGCCAGCGGTTCGATCCTGATTGGCTCAAGGTTGACTCAGCCTTCCATCCTTCCAAGGCCAGTAAAATGAGGACCCCGATTGTGGGGGCAATATGCTGACTCTGTAAACTGCTTAGAGAGGACCGTAAATCCCTATGAAGCGGTATATAAATCTAAGGGCTATTGCTATTGCTACAATGACACTGATAAAGGTGACTTATGACCGTTCCTGGCTCTTATAAGAGTTGTGGTGGCAGAGTGGTTAGAATGCAGTATTGCAGGCTAATTCTGCCGACTGTCTGCAGTTCAATTCTCAGCAGCTCAAGATGGACTCAGCCTTTCATCCTTTGAAGGTTGGTAAAATGAGGACCCAGACTGTTGGGGACAATATGATGACTCTGTAAACTGCTTAGAGAGGGCTGTAAAGCTCTGTGAAGTGGTATATAAATCTAAGTGCTACTGCTAAGTGCTAAAGAAGGAAGGGAGAAAGAGGACAAAGGAAGGAAGAAGGGAGGGAGGAAGGAAGGGAGGGAGGGAGGAAAGGAAGGAAGGAAGGAAAGGAAGGAAGGAAAGAAGGAAGGGCCATTGTGACACAATGGTTAGAATGCAGTATTGCAGGCTAACTCTGCCCACAGCAGCAGTTCGATCCTGACTGGCTCAAGGTTGACTCAGCCTTCCATCCTTCTGAGGTCGGTAAAATGAGGACCCAGATTGTTGGGGGCAAAATGCTGACTCTATAAACCACTTAGAGAGGGCTGTAAAGCACTGTGAAGTGGCATGTAAGTCTAAAGATATTCTCTTCTGTTCAATCATAAACAGAAGGGCATATCTAAAGGAACATCTTTCTAGGTTAAAGGTAGGATTGTGATGTGGACAACTTGCATCCAGATGTTATGTACAATGACCTTTCTGCCTTCCAAATTAGCTCCCCGCTCCCTGTAATGAGCCATTCTCTCTCTCTCTCTTTTCCACTGCAAGTTAATTAACAACTCAACACCGAAGCCTTGAAATTATTCCGATTGTGAAATTCTGAAAACGTAGCGTGCAAACTCGGCGCTCGGCTTCCTTTCATTAGTAGCTAGTGGGTGGACGATGCGCTCCGAAAATCAGAATCAACGAGACGTGTTGCATTGTACAAGACAGTGGGACAGAGGAACGCTGAAATATTCTCTCGTTATTTTTTTTTAACTCCCTTGATCTCTTTCCCAAGAACTTGTCAATTATTCTTGTGAGAAGTTGTCTTTTGTTCACTAACGGCGGCAGGGAAATAATACAATTCCCTCCCAGCTAAATTTATTTTTTTCTGTTAAGAAGTTGTAGAAGAATTATTTAATGTACCCAAGAAGCGTAGTACTGTGGATTTCTTTTTAGAATAGAATAGGAATTGGAATGGAATGGAATGGGGTGGGGTGGGGTAGGGTAAGGTAGAGTAGAGTAGAGTAGAGTAGAGTAGAGTAGAATAGAATAGAATAGAATAGAATAGAATAGAATAGGAATTGGAATGGAATGGAATGGAATGGAATGGAATGGGGTGGGGTGGGGTAGGGTAAGGTAGAGTAGAGTAGAGTAGAGTAGAGTAGAGAATATAGAGTATAGTATAGTATAGTATAGTATAGTATAGTATAGTATAGTATAGTATAGTATAGTATAGTATAGTAGAGTAGAGTAGAGTAGAGTAGAATAGAATAGAATAGAATAGAATAGAATAGAATAGAATAACAGAGTTGGAAGGGACCTTGAAGGTCTTCTAGTCCAACTCCCTGCTCAGGCAGGAAACCCTACATCATTTTAGACAAATGGTTATCCAACGTCTTCTTAAAAACTTCCAGTGTTGGAGCATTCACAACTTCTGGAGGCAAGTTGTTCCACTGGTTAATTGTTCTCACTCTTAGGAACTTTCTCTTTAATTCTTGGCTGCTTCTCTCCTTGATTAATTTCCGTCCGTTGCTTCTTGTTCTATCTTCAGGTGCTTTGGAATAGAATAATAGAATAGAATAGAATAGAATATAGAAAATAAATGGAATAGAATGGAATGGAATAGAATAGAATAGAATAGAATATAGAAAATTAATGGAATGGAATGGAACAGGATAGGATAGGATAGGATAGAATAGAATAGAATAGAATAGAATTAGAATAGAATACTGTGACTGGACACACAAGGAATTTGTCTTTGGTGCATAAGCTCTCAGTGTACATAAAAAAATACATTCATCAAGAATCATAAGATACAACACTTAGTGATAGTCATAGGACATAAATAAGCAAACAAATCATACTAGGCAACTAAATGAAACAATATAAATCCTTCTGAGCCTGAAAATAATCCACTGCGAACGTGTTTACATTTTGCAATGCACCACAATGACTTGGATTGCTGCCCTGGTGATGCCCCCAGGCAAGAGTTTCCTGCAGGTGATTATGTGAAGTGTGTGTACTTATTAACTCCCTTTGAATTAATTAAGTTTGCTTTGCAAACTTCTGGGGCCTAGGATCCTTCCAAGGGAACAATGGATGGAAACGGAACAAGGAGAGATTCAACCTAGAAAGAAGGAGGAATTTTCTGACAGTGAGAGCAATCCACCCATGGAACAGAAGTTGCATTCGGAAGTTGTGGGGGCTTCATCACTGGAGGCTTTCAAGAAGAGACTGGACTGCCATTGGTCAGGGTCTCCTGCTTGGGTGGGGGGCTGGACTAGATGACCTACAAGGTCCCTTCCAACTCTTTCAATCTGTTAAATTCCATTCTGACCTTAACTTTTTTCCTTGACGGAGAAATTTCAGCTTGCATCAGCTAACATGGGCATCTGATACTAAGGAATATGCTATCAATGAAAGAATTTTAAGACTTGACCCCTCTAGCTTAAATCACAACTTCCAACCACTTATACGGGTAGTCCTCAACTTACGACGGTTCGCTTAGGGACCATTCAAAGTTACAACGGCACTGAAAAAAGGGACGTATGACCCCTTTTTCACACTTATGACCATTGCAGCATTCCCACGGTCACGTAATTTACATTCCGACAATGATTTACATTTGTATGCTTGACAACTGACTCACTCTTATGACGGTTGCAGTGTCCCCGGGGATGGTGGTGGTGTGTGTCACGTGATTCCCCTTTTTTGACCTTCTGACAAGCCAAGTCCATAGGGGGAGTCGGACTCACTTAACAACCGTGCTCCTAATTTAACATCTGCAGGGATTCGCTTAACCAATGTGGCCAGAAAAGTTATAAAATGGGGCACAACTCACTTAACCAATCTCTCACTTAGCAACATAAACGTTGGGCTCAATTTTGGTCGTAAGTCGAGGACTACCTGTATGGTGGAGCCAAAAGGATCAAGAACAAAATCTTCCCTTCCCTTCTTCCCAGTCCAGGAAATGACAGCTAATCCTCCACTTACGACCGCAGCTGAGCTTTCTGTGGCTAAGCAAGCTAGTTGTTAAGTGAGTTTTGCCCCATTTCGCAACATTTTTGGACGCCGTCGTTAAGTGAATCGCTGCAGTTTTTAAGTTAGTAAGACGGCTGTTCAGTGAATCTCGCTTCCGTATTGACTTGGCTTGTCAGGAGGTCATAAAAGAGAAGGACACGACCCCGGGACACTGCAATCGTCATAAATATGAGCCAGTTGCCGTGACAATGGAGATGCCACAACGATTGTAGGCATAAAAAATGATCATAAAAAAAGAATTTGGTGGTAAACTAGAATTATTTTGACATACAAAAAATTGTACTTCGATGTCTTACTGATTGAGGAATGATGAAATGTTTGCCTTAAAAGAAATAAAACTTTTGAAACAAAAAAATGATCTTAAGTCACTTTTTTCAGTGCTGTCGCATCTTTGAACAGTAAACGGACTGTAGTAAGTGGAGAACTACCTATATAAAGTCTCCTGCATTGAGCAGGGGGTTGGACTAGAAGACCTCCAGAGGTCCCTTCCAACTCTTGTTATTCTGCTCCTCTTCAGTTCTCTTTCACTTCATTTTCACTTCCTTCTCACTGTAGTGATTCATCTGGCTTAGCATGACCAGGGGTGAGTGAGTTCCTTTCCCCCTGAGTAACTAGCAACTTCATGCATCGAGAATGAGCCCAGAAGGAATTTCAACATTTAAAAGTCCAACGTGTTTATTTTCCAATGCTGCAAGAGAAGGGATTTGGAAGAGCCCAAGTGGCACGCTGGCCTTGGTATGCTAATCCATGCCTCCTTGCCTTAGCCTTTTTCCGAATGCCCTTTCAGAAATATAAATCCACCTGGGGGAGAAAGGGAACCTGAAGCCTTGTTGACCGAGAAGAAACTGTTCAGACAGTTGCACAGCGCTCTGACACATGTGATTGTCCATGGTCTTAGACTTCTAAAGACCAGATGATCTCTATACCGTGTACGGGCTCTGGGAAGTTGGGGGGGGAAGGGAGCTGGGGTGTTAGGGGGGAGGGGGGATATATAGTATGTGTTAGATTTTAAAGTAACGTGACTGCACTTGTATACTGTTGCTCTATAATTCCACTGTAAAAATAGGATAAGCTGAATATATTAATAGATAGTAGAAATACACCGAAGGGAGGAGTAGAGGGATAGAAGAAAGAGGGGTAGAGAGGGTGGGAGAGAGGACTGGAGGGAGGGTGAGAAGGAAGGGAGGGAGTGTACCGGGAGAGGGGAGTCGTAGAGGGGGAGGGGAAGTAGGATAGAGGGGAAGGATGGAGGGAAGATGGAAAGTTGGAGGGGGGCGAAAGAAAGGGTGTATGGAGGGTCAAAGAGGTACATTGGGTATTTATTTTGGGGGGTTTTGTTGACAAGAGGAATGGCTGTGTTTATTGTTTAATGTTATATGACCCCGGTTATATATATGTGACTGTACGAAAATGAAAATGGAAAATAAAAAACACATTTACAAAAAAATAAAGACCAGATGATCGACACAAACAGAAGGAAAACAGCATTTGCTTTCAGAATCAGATAGATTCTTGAAGGCATCTGATCAGCTTCGGTTAGACAGAAAGGGATGGAATAAACAACAAAGGTTTGTTCCAGCCAGATGGGTGGACTAGAAGACCTCCAATGTCCCTTCAAGCTCTGTTCTATTCTAAATATTCTGAATATAATTACTCAGTGGAATGACTTGCCTCCAGAAATTGTGGGTGCTTCATCGCTGGAGGTTTTTAAGAAGAGGCTGGACAGCCACTTGACTGAAATGGTATAGGGTCTCCTGCTTGAGCAGGGGGCTGGACTAGAAGACCTCCAAGATCCCTTAGAGCTCCCTTCTATTCTAAATATTCTGAAAATAATTCATCAGTGGGATGGGTTTGCCTCCAGAAGTTGTGGGTGCTCCACCACTGGAGGTTTTTAAGAAGAGTCTGGACAACCATCCCAGAGTTGGAAGGGACCTTGGAGGTCTTCTAGTCCAACCCCCTGCTCACGCAGGAAACCCTATACCATTTCAGACAAATGGTCATCCAACCTCTTCTTAAAAACTCCCAGTGTTGGAGCATTTACAACTTCTGGAGGCAAGTTGGTGTAGGTTGTAGGGTTTCTTGCTTGAGCCAGGGGTTGGACTAGAAGACCTCCAAGGTCCCTTCCAACTCTGTCCTTGTGTTAATCGAGGCAATTCTGGTGCTCTTCCAATACTCTAAACGCATAAACGCCTACCACGAGAACATTTCTAAGCTTCCACATTTGCTCGCTTGCCCTTTTGATGCTATATAACACATTACTAGCCTCCCTGCCATGTGCTATTTAATGCCAGAAGCTGCTGAAGTCCTGAGAGAAGGGAATAATATCAGGTTTGGTTGTTTTTCAAAAGGATTTTAGCCTGGATGGCTAGAACATAATGAAAAATAAATAACCCAACCGACCCCCAAGCTATTAAAAAAAAAAGTCTTCAATCAGTGGGATCCACACATTCATGCTAGCTGTGAAACATGTGACTTGAAGACCCCCCTCCAAGAGATCTAGATTGGGAAAGGGATGATGGAGGAAAAAGAGGGGGGGGAAGAGGGCAGGGGAAAATATATCAAATTAAGTTGCTTGGACAGCGTTAATTGACTACTGAATTAGAATCGATGAGCTATTGAGGGAATCATGGTTAAATACCCTCAGAACAGTGCCTAGTTTTAGCGGTGATAAAATTGTCAATTAGACAATTAGACAATCTAATGTCAATTAGAAGGAAGCTAATTAATCAACCAAGAACTTGATTCAATTGAGAGCTTTATTGGAGTCATCCTCAGCGTCTTCCAGGAAAGCCATTCTGCTGAGTCCTAGAAGCATTTAAAAGTTACTTCTTTGGCAACGTAATGAGACTTGAATGGATTAGTCACTGATTTTTACTTAATACTAGCTGATGACCAGGCGTTCTCCAGGTATTTATTTATAGACATCGAAGCATTTGTCTGACAGGGGGCTTACCTTCCCCGTAATCCCACGCCCATCATCCCTGCCCTCTCTCTTCCCGCTCCCATGCGCTCCTCTTTCCCACCGTATTTTTCCCGCCATGTCCACTTTGCCCCGAAGCGTTGGGCCAGGCATTCCAGAGTTATGCTGGAACACACATACACGGACACACACACCCTGAGGGGGGTTAGGAGTGTCTTACCCTCACAGTATTAGTTTCCAGAGTGTAAGGCATCTGTGTACCAAGTTTGGTTAAAATTACTCGAGGCGTTCCAGAGTTATCCTGGAAAATCCATCGATCCATCGATCCATCCATCGATCCATCCATCCATCCATACATCCATACATCCATACATCCATACACCCATACACACACATACACACACATACACACAAACAAACATATGGCTATATGTATATATAGTTTTTATGTATGTATGTATGTATGTATGTTTTCTGAGGTTTTCGCGGGTGTTAGTATGTAGGTCTTTGGTTATTCGGGTTTTCTCCCGCGTAAAATTGAAAGTGTCTTGGCCAAGATTTTTTGGCCAATTTTACGCGGGAGAAAACCCGAATAACCAAAGACCTACACACCCACACCCACACACACACACACCCACACACACACACATATATATACACATACATATATACACATACATACATACATACACACAAACACACACATACATACATATAGGAGGAGGAGGAAGAAGAAGGAGAAGGGGAAGGGGAAGAAGAAGAAGAAGAAGAGGAGGAGGAGGAGGAAAAAGAAGAAGAAGAAGAGGAGGAGGAGGAGGAGGAAGAGGAGGAGGAGGAAAAAGAAGAAGAAGACGAGGAGGAGGAGGAGGAAGAGGAGGAGGAGGAGGAAGAAGAAGAAGAAGAGGAGGAGGAGGAGCAGGAGGAGAAGAGGAGGAGGAGGAGGAAAGAAGAAGAAGAAGAAGAGGAGGAGGAGGAGGAGGAGGAGGAAGAGGAGGAGGAGGAGGAAGAAGAAGAGGAGGAGGAAGAGGAGGAGGAAGAGGAGGAGGAGGAGGAAGAAGAAGAAGAAGAGGAGGAGGAGGAAGAGGAGGAGAAGAAGAAGAAGAAGAGGAGGAGGAGGAGGAGGAGGAGAAGAAGAACAAGAAGAAGAAGAAGAAGAAGAAGAAGAAGAAGACGAAGAAGAAGAAGAAGAAGAAGAAGAAGAAGAAGATACAAACCACCTAGAGTTAAGAATTGCTTGTCATTTAAGGAACAAGGAGCAGCACATTCAACTAAACTGCTCACCAACCCTGGCTGGCTCTGAATTATCTGACAATTTCTTCCCTGAATTAGTGATTTCTGTCCAGATTGAGAAACAGGGATTATTTCATCCATCTTCTGTAGGCTGCAAATTGTTATTGACGAGATGCTGCTCTATGGATGCCCCATCCTGTTCTTAAAACCGCAGTTGATGTCCAAATGTAAAAAGTACTCAAACACATACAAAACACACCTTGGACATGACACACTCACATCCCCACGTGCCTCCCTGTCCCTATACACACCCACAGAGAGAAAGGTGTACATCTCTTTTACACAAAGCCAGAAACACAAAGGGCTTAAGCAAAATTTAACAAGATGCCTGCAAACAGGTATTTGCAGAACTCCAAGTTTCGTAGGGCAGACCTCGTCTTACGACCGCAATCGAGCCCAAACTTTTTTGTCGCTAAGCGAGAGATGCGTTAAGCCAAGTTAGCCCCATTTTATGACGTTTCTTGCCACAGGTGTGCTACGTGAATCACTGCAGTTGTTAAATGAGTCGCGCGGGCGTTAAGTGAATCAGGCTTTCTCATTGACGTGGCTCGCCAGAAGGTCGCTATTCATGATGTCTTATTTCAGCAAATATTGCTTACAAGGTAATTTCCCCCCGTTTTCCTCTAAAACACTTTCTAAAGATCTTAAAAAGCAAGGATCTATCTACAGCTGGTCCCTGACTTACAACAGTTCATTGAGCGACCGTTCAAAGTTACAACGGCACCAGAAAAAAGCAACTCCTTCACACTTAACAATCATTGCAGCCTCTCCTCTGTCAGGCATACGGCAACTGTTTCATATTTATGACGGTTTCGGTGTCCCAGTGATGCCTTCCAACAAGCAAAATCCAAAGGGGAATGTCAGATCCGCTCAACAACCAGGGGACTAACTTTTCAACCGTGGTGATTCACTTAACAACTGCCGTGGCAAGAACCGTGTCGTGACGCAGGGCAGAAACTTACTTCACCAATGCCTTGCTTAACCTCAGAAATAGGGAGTCTAAATTGTGGTCGTAAGTCAAGGACCCGTTGTCCTGGGTGAAAAATGAGACCGCAGAAAGAAAAGCCAGGAGGCATCAGATGGATTTCGATTAGATTTAGATTTTTTAGATTTTAATAGCATTTATAGGCCGCCCTTTTCCCTGAGGGGACTCAGGGCGGCTTACAATAACAAGGAAGGGGAGTGAAGACAAAACATAAAAAGAAATGTGCAATAACTGAAAAATACTAAAAACACAACATTCTCTCAGCATTCGGGAGGGGCGGAAGAGTTTATCCCCAGGCCTGACGGGCTAGCCAGATCTTGAGGGCTGTACGGAAGGCCTGGACTGTGGTCAGGGTACGAATCTCCACGGGGAGATTGTTCCATAGCGTCGGAGCAGCAACTGAGAAGGCTCTCCTCCGAGTAGTCGCCAGTCGGCACTGACTGGCGGATGGAATACGGAGGAGGCCCGCTCTATGCGATCTGATGGGACGCAGGGAGGTTATTGGCAGAAGGCGGTCTCTCAAATAGTCAGATCCACTACCATGGAGCGCTTTATGGGTGGTAAGTAAGACCTTGATTAGCCAAGAGAGATCAACATAAACAGGGTGGAGATTATAGACCACGGGAAAGGTCCCTCTTTCATCTGGAAACATTGGGCGCTTTCTAACAAAATGAAATTCAATGGTGAAAAAAAGAAAGGATCTACATGTAGGCAAGAAAAATGAAATGCACAGGTACATTATAGGTGGTACTTGCTCCCCTTCTCGAATGGTATGGTTGTTGTGTGTTTTTAAATTTTGTATTGTTATGTCTCGTCTTTTTTACCCCCCTGTCTGTATCTCCTTCCCTGATTGAATTGTGTGCTGCCCTGAGTCCCCTTCGGGGAAAAGGGCGCCATATAAATGTAATCAATCAATCAATCAATCAATCAATCAATTATAGGTGGTACTTGCTCAATAGTAGTAACTGTGAGAGGGAACTTGGAGTCCTAGTGGACAACCGCTTAAATATGAGCCAGCCGTGTGCAGCAGCTGCCAAAAAAGCCAACACAGTTCTAGGCTGCATAAACAGAGGGATAGAGTCAAGATCACGTGAAGGGTTAATACCACTTTATAATGCCTGGGTAAGGCCACACTTGGAATATTGCAGCCAGTTTTGGTCGCCACGGTGTAGAAAAGATGTGGAGACTCTAGAAAGAGTGCAGAGAAGAGCCACAAAGAGGATGAGGCTAAAACGTAAGCAGAACGGTTGCAGGAACTGGGTATGTCTAGTTTAATGAAAAGAAGGACTAGGGGAAACAGTCTTCCGATATCTCAGGGGTTGCCACGAAGAAGAGGGAGTCAAGCTATTCTCTCTCCAAAGCACCGGAAGGCAGGACAAGAAGCAATGGGTGGAAACTAATCAAGGAGAGAAGCAACTTAGAACTGAGGAGAAACTTCCTGACATGTTAGAACAATGAATCAATGGAACAACTTGCCTCCAGAAGTTGTGAATGCTCCAACACTGGAAGTTTTTAAGAAGATGTTAGATGCCCATTTGTCTGAAGTGGTGTAGGGTTTCCTGCCTAAGCAGGGGGTTGGACTAGAAGACCTCCCAGGTCCCTTCCAACTTCTATTCTATTCTAATATCTTAATTCTGCATTTGGAGTGGAATTGAGCGGACCTACAAATTCAAGTAGCAATTTAGCTTTGGTCTAGACATCTGAGCCAATCCTAACTGTGTTTCTTCTAAACAACTGCCATTAGCAATTATCAATTTGATTTCATGTACGGTATTGATGTAATCTGATAACTCTCTCCTGAACAATGAATCAATGGAACAACTTGCCTCCAGAAGTTGTGAATGCTCCAACACTGGAAGTCTTTAAGAAGATGTTGGAGAACCATTTCTCTGAAGTGGTGTAGGGTTTCCTGCCTAAGCAGGGGGTTGGACTAGAGGACCACCAAGGTCCCTTCCAACTCTGCTACTGCATTACATTATCTCCCTGAAGGCACATTGTCGGAGAATGGAAACCACGAAAGGGACGGGAGGGGGGGCAATAAATGGAGGGCCACCTACCTGCTCTCGCTGCATTCTTTCTTCTCCCTCACGGTCAACCACTTCCGAAGGAGGAAGCGCTTACGCCTGGGAGAGGCGCTCGGTGTGGAACAGTTGGACCAAGGGGTGTCTTCATCGCTGGAAGGCGTAATCTCGATGGAGGGAAGCTGAAGGAACTCCTTGGAGGAGGAGGAAGAGGCGGCTTCTGGATTCTGCTCTTCGGCGTTCCTTGCACGGCGCATCCTGAATCTCCTGCGGCGCAAGGTCGGGGTGGAGGAACTGGACCAGGGGTGTCCGTCCTCCTTCACCTGTGGCTCGGACACTTGCAGCGAGGGCAGCTGAAGGGTCTCGCTCATCTTGGCTGCAGGCATGGGGTGCTGGACTCCTTCCTTCGTAGACTTCCCTTCCTTCTTCTTCTCGCTTCTAGAAGAGACTGGAGGCTCCAAAACCCACCTTATCCCCTTCTGGGTTTAGGAAGTTGCAATGCTGCCTTCCTCTCCTCTCCATATTCCTCAGGTGGTCTCATTGACCCCAGGAAGCCCTCCTGTCCATGGAGAAGGTGGGGTTTTTTCCCTTTTCCTGACTTCCCAGCCAAGTCCAGGAACTTCGAGGCACAACTTCCCCAAAACCTCACGCCTGTCTCTACCGGGGAGCAGAGCCTCGGTTTGTCACCGAGGACCAAAATCAGGTTCCCCCAGTGACTGGTTTTTCTCTCTCTCTCTCTCTCCTCCGCAGCGCTCTTCCTTTGCCTGTGTGCGCAGGGCTGATGAACGGCTCCCCTGGAAATCCGGCGGAAAACTCTCACCGGGGTGCGTTCTGGAAGGACCGAATGAGAAGCGTGGAGGAGCTGCGTGCAGGTTGGAAGGAAAGAGAGAGAGAGAGAGAGAACAAAACAGAAAGACAGAGAGGGAGGGAGGAAGGAAGCAGTGATAGATGATAAAATCAGCAAAGGAGGGGAAGGGGTGGGAGGGGGAGGTTCTGCTCCCTCCCACCCCCTCCTGCCCCAGGCTGATGAGCTCAAACAGCTGCTGCCAATGTAGCCACACTCTGAAGTCCAAGTGAGAAAAGTATGCCTCTGCTAAGCCAATCAGCCAGGGGTGAAGGTTTGGAGGGGAGGAGGGTGTTTCTGGAAGCAAGCCTTCCCGACAACAACCATTGGCTGGGTTCCTCGAACGTCTCAGCCCCTTCCTTGGCTAGATGCCACCACTCGGTAGAAGGAAGGCCACGAGATGACCCTGAGCCTTATCCGATGACATTTCGGTTCTTTTCCTCCTTTCTCCTTGAAAACCACAGATGGTGGGTGAAAGGAGGAAGGAGTCAAAACACATGAAAAGATAAGCGTAAGGAAGGACTAGATCTATCCTTCCTTGCTGCCAGAGGATCAAGGCTCACCCAAGTCCTTGCGTGGAGGACGCCAAGAACGTCCGTCCGTTGGGACAAGCCAAAAGCGGAGCAGATGACTCCCTCGTACCCTTTCGAGGTTGGCCTGGTTTCTGACCCACCATGAAAGGCAAAATTGACGCAGAAGAGGGAGTCAACGTTTTGCGTTGCCATGAACCTCGGAGAGCAGGGTTCAACATTGTGCCACACATCCTGGCAAGAGTTTTCTAACGATGGCCTGGGGGTTTGTTGGGGAAATGAGATAGAGAGGTCAAGGTGAAAAGAACTGCTTTCAAAACGGCCAATCATTCAAGTCGTATCTCTTCCGTCCCATGGGATGGAACAGTTGGAGAAGACCTCACCAAGGCCCCAACTACGATAAGGATCGATTCAAGAGGGAGGAAAAATCTGGGTCTCCTAAGAGATCTTTTGGTGAGAGTCAGAAGAAGACAGAGGTGGCGCAGTGGTTAAATGCAGCACTGCAGGCTACTTCAGCTGACTGCAGTTTCTGCAGTTCGGCTGTTCAAATCTCACCGGCTCAGGGTTGACTCAGCCTTCCATCCTTCCGAGGTGGGTAAAATGAGGACCCGGATTGTTGTTGGGGGCAATATGCTGACTCTGTAAACCGCTTAGAGAGGGCTGAAAGCCCTATGAAGCGGTATATAAGTCTAACTGCTATTGCTATTGCTATTGATCATCTCCCCACATTCTTGACCAAGGATCCAGGTCCATCATTAGAACCCAAAAGCTGGACTTCTGGTTGGCTTGAGGTCCTGCAAGGAGATGAGAGTTATGGATGAGTGTCTTCTTTGGCAAGATGGCTTGTGCCTAGTCAATCAACAGATGCCAAGAAGCCCATAAGAAGATACAGTCAGCCTTCCCGGACTATTTATCATGATTTGTCTCTTTTGTTTGAGACAAGGAGAAATGCCACCATTACGGAGAAGATATATACGCCGGCTGGCGCATCACCAACCCAATTGTAGGTAGCCTTCCTCTTTAGGACCAGAATTGGGAGCAGAATTTCCATTGCTAAGTGAGGCTGTGGTTAACTCGGTCGCACCCAATTTTAACTCCTTTCCTGCCGCAGTTGTTGACCGAGACGGCAGCATTGAAGCGATTCATGCGGTCGCTAAGCGAACTCGGCTTCCCCCATTGTGCCTTAGTTTGTCGGGAAACCGTCTGGGAAAGTCGCAAAGCGGTAATCACATGAGACCGGGATACCGCAACTGTCAATCACCAAGCGCTTGAGTGTTGCTCACGGGACCATGGGGACGCCACGGCGGTCATAAGTCTGAGGACTGGTTGAAAGTTACCTTTTTTTTCCCCAGTGCCGTGGTACTTTTGAACGGTCACGAAATAAATCGTTGGAAGTCAAGGACAACCTGTGTGCCGTGTTTATCCCTGTTTTACATGAGTTCGATTCAGATTTATAATTTACAACTTGAGACGACAAGGGAGCCCGGAATGTATGTTGTTAAGTGAGAGATTTGTTCAGCGAGTTTCGTCCCATTTTACGACCTTTACGACTGCCACGTTTGTAATTCAGCAACAACAGCGCAGAAAAAAAGTGACTTAGGACCATTTTTCACACTTATGACCTGGTCATGTGATTTATATTGGGACGTTGGACAGTTGATTCATATTTATGACTGTTGCACAGAGGTGGGTCGCCAATTTTTTTCAACTACTGGTTCGGGTGCGCTTGCGCCCGTGTGCAACACTTCCGCGCAGAAGCATCCAGGAGGGTGGGTGGAGCCTCCCATCACCGCTACTACCAGTTTGGCCAATCCAGACCGAACCAGGAACAACCCACCTCTGCTGTTTTGCAACAGTTCCCCTTTTGAGACCTTCTGACAAGCAATATCCACAGGAAACCAGGTTCGCTTAACAGCCGTGTGACAAATGCAGTGAGTCCCTTTAAATTGTCGCAAGACAGGTCGTAAAGTGGGGCAGAATTCACTTCACAAATGTCTCGGTGAACAACAGAACTCTGGAATTCAATTGTGGGCATAAGTCGAGGATCTGTGCTGGCCATTAAGAGCCCTTCGGACAAGAGGCCTTCTGTTTCCCACTTTAAGTGCTGTTTGCCTTCGGAAATTGATCTGTCAGAAATGGTGTCGGGTCTCCTGCTTGGGCAGGGGGTTGGGCTAGATGACCTACAAGGTCCCTTCCAACTCGGCGATTCTGTTCTGTTCTGGCTCCCAGAGAGATGATTGCACAATGCACTATGCACAAGACATTCAGGCATAGATAGGAGCAGGGCAAGATTTTAGCAAAGAATCTAAACCAGTGGTGGGTTCAGAACGGTTCGGACCGGTTCAGTCGAACCGGCAGCGACCCAGGCCTGACATGCCCCCAAACTGATTCTCTAGGTTTTTTGCTTCAGCGCATGTGCAGAGCAATTTTTATTGCACTGTGCAAGTTAGTGCAGTGTGCATCAAATGCGCGTGGCACGGCCATAAGTGAACCGGCTGTAGTGATTGCCAGAACCAACCTCTGATCTAAACCCGAAGGAATTTGGGCCGGTGCCCTAGACAGAAGCTGAACAGGAATAGATTGACAGTTCTTCAAATTCCTGGACTCCGGAAGCTTGCATTGATCCTGCTTCCAAAAGCGGAGTAAACAGACTTGAAGAAATGCCCTCTCTTCCCCTGCGGGAACTTGAAACCTTGAGGCTTCTGCTAGGGCAGGGGAAGTCCTTGAATTACAACCATAAAAACATCCGTGGGCTTCCAAGCGAAAATTGGCGCAGGCGCTGCGGAACAGTACACTTCTCTCATGTTGCGTCTTAGCAGGTGTAGCCGTCCCATATTATCAAGGAGTCGTCATACGACCCACATCTGGGGCCAGAAGTTCCACTGCTAAACAAGGTGGCTGTGAAGTGAGTCACAACCCGATTCTACAATCTCTTTTTGTCATGGATGTTTAATCCGAATAGAGCTGGAAGGGACCTTGGAGGTCTTCTAGTCCAACCCCCTGCTCAAGCAGGAGACCCTAGACCATTTCAATCAATCAATCAATCAATCAATCAATCAATCAGAACAGATCTGGAAGGGACCTTAGAGGTCTTCTAGTCCAACCCCCTACTCAAGCAGGAGATCCAAGACCATTTCAATCAATCAATCGATCAGAACAGATCTGGAAGGGACCTTAGAGGTCTTCTAGTCCAACCCCCTGCCCAAGCAGGAGACCCAAGACCATTTCAATCAATCAATCCATCAGAACAGATCTGGAAGGGACCTTAGAGGTCTTCTAGTCCAACCCCCTGCTCAAGCAGAAGACCCAAGACCATTTCAATCAATCAATCAATCAATCAGAACAGATCTGGAAGGGACCTTAGAGGTCTTCTAGTCCAACCCCCTACTCAAGTATATTTCTCTCTCTGGGCACAATGAGAATGTATCTGCTGAACAAAATTCCGCATTGGCAACAGGAAGGGCATCTGGCCATTAAAACACTCTGCTAGATCCATTCAGTTGCCCAGATTCCACCATGCAAGGGATTATGGGGTCGTTAAAAGAAGACGACTGTGGGGATGTTACAATGGTCGTAAGTCCAAGGACTCGGTTGTAAGTCACCTTTTTCAGTGCCATTGTAACTTCAAACCGCGACTAAATGGTTTAAAATCAAAGATTATCTGTAGATCGTTACTGAAAGACAAAGGTTTCCACAAAAAGACATTTTTAAGTACATTTCTTTGAAACTACCCCCTGCCTTTCTTCACAGGCAGTCCTCGACTTATGACCACAATTCAGTCCCAAATTTCTGTTCCCAAGTGGGGCAAGGAAATTTTTGCCCTGTTTTTACGACCTGTCTTGCCTCTGTTGTTAAGTGAACCACAAATGGGAATCACGTGACCTGGGGACACCGCAAGCGTCATAAATGTGAACCAGTTGCCATTTTTGAGTCACGTGACCATGGGGGATGCTTTAACAGACACAACAAAGAGTCGTAAGTCGCTATTTTCAGCACCGATCATGTAACTCAGAACTGCCACTAATCGGATGCTTCTAAATTGAGGACTTCCTGTATGGCAGTTCTCTTTTCTGGTTAGCCTGGCAGAAACCCGTGAGAACCTCAATTCTATGTTGTTATCAGAGACAGATCAGGATCCCAACGGGTCATTTTCATAAATGAAAACCCTTTGTTCTCTGGGAGCTTTTTCCACCTATTTATGCAAATATCCAGGAAGCGCCGTTACAGCCCACAGACGCTGATTCCACACTGGAGCATTTATGCAAATGACGGCGGGTCAGAAAATCGTTCCATGCCTACAAATAATATTTAAACCATTCTAGTTTAAGAAGAGATGATTTGAGAGAGGGAGAGTGACAGAGATACACAGACAGACAGAGAGACCGAGACAGAGGGAGACCGAAAGAGAAAGAGAGACAGAGAGAAAGAAAGCGAGATAGGGAGAGAGACAGAGACACTGAGAAACAGAAAGACAGAGAGACAAAGAGAGAGACAGAAAGAGAGAGAGAGAGAAAGACACTGAGACAGAAAGATAAAAAGAGAGACAGAGAGAGAGACAGAGAGGCAGACAGAGAGACCGAGACAGAGAGAGATGGAAAGAGAGAGAGAGACAGAGAGAGAGACAGAGACAGAGACAGAAAGAGAGAGAGAGACAGAGAGAGAAAGAGAGAGAGACAGAGAGAGACATAGAGAGAGATAGAGAGACACAGAGAGAGACATGGAGACAGAAAGAAAAAGAGAGAGAGAGAGAGAGAAAGACAGAAAGAGACAGAGACAGAGGGAGGGAGAGAGAGAGAGAGAGAGAGACAGAAAGACAATCAGAGAGAGAGATAGACAGAGAGAGAGAGACAGAAAGAGAGACACACACAGAGAGAAAGAGAGACAGAAAGAGAGAGACACAGAGACAGAGACAGACAGAGACAGAAAGAGAGAGAGACAGAGAGAGACAGAGAGAGAGACAGAGAGACACAGAGAGGGACACGGAGACAGAGAGAAAGAGAGAGAGAGAAAGAGAGAGACAGAGACAGAAAGAGGCAGACAGAGAAAGACAGAAAGTGGCAGAGACAGAGACAGAGGGAGGAAGGGAGAGAGAGAGACAGAGAAAGAGAGACAGAAAGACAGTCAGAGAGAGAGAGATAGACAGAAAGAGAGACAGAGAGAGACAGACAGAAAAAGAGAGAGGCAGAGACAGAGAGAGAGGAGGATGGCATGTTGCTCGGCCGTAACATGGTTTTGTTTATTTGAGGTTCAGCAATATGTCAACCAAGGCTCAAGGAGACACGATTCCTACAAACGGAGCCTTTATGTGCACATCTGTCTGTATGTCTAGGCTTCTGAGCAAAGAAACGAGGTGGTGAAATATGAGTTGGAACAAGGAAGGGCACCCTGCAAAGTCTCTGCCGAGCCGAAGTTTTGTTTATAATGGCTCCCCCCCCCCTTTCTTTTTTTTTGCTTTCTGTTTCACATCGACTTTCATCAGACGTTCTCACCAGCGTAATTAGCAAAGAAAAGGAGCTGAAGTGCCATTGTAGAAACGTTCTTTGGGGAAGAGTAAACAGACAAAAAAGATATATATCCACTTTGAAGCCCAGACTCTGGGTATTTCTCCAGACTCTGCGATACATCAGAATTGATGTATCCAACCAGACAGCATCATTTACAATATTTATAATAAGGGCTATATGGCAATTCCAGTAATTGTTTCCCAGAGGTTTATTTTTTTTAAAAGAAACCAATTAGTATTTTCCAACTGTTTGGAGAACGCAGAAGCCTCATCCGTCTCCCATGCTTGCAAATAGTTATTTTAGTAAGTCATTAATCACAGGGGATCCAAGAGACACCAAGTTGTAGCTTAGAACAGCACTTTCCTCCAGTGCTATGAAAAAAATCTAAGAGAACACCCACCCCCTATCAAAAGTCAATAATCCCCCCTCCTAAACCATAAAGGCGGGATAAGAATTCAACAAATAAACAAACAAATAAACATGAAAGGCATAATCCAATATACATAACTCACTGGATACCTGTGCTTTGCTACAGAACTACAGTATGTGATAGGACAGTGATGCTTAACCTTGTTCTCCTCTGGTGCCAAAAGCTATCATGTACGCTTGTGTGCCCACCCCCATAATTTAATTCCCCCAGTGCAGTGCCTCTTGGGACACACACCCCACTTCCCTGTGTATGCGTGCACGGCTTTCTTGGAGCCTGCCCCCCCTCCCCCGGAGGCGCTCCAGAGGCCAGAAACGGCCCGTTTTCCAACTTCCGGAGGGCCCCGTAGGTCTGTTTGCCCAATGTGCAAACTGGAAGTCCATTTCAGCAAACGGCCGAAAATCAAGGTTGAAAATCAGCTGGCCAGTGCGTGCATGCGTTCTGGAGCTGACAGGGCAGTGGCACAGGTGGCACGCGTGCCATAGATTCGCCATCATGGTGATAGGGATTGGTTAATATAAGGCAAGTGGCAGTTGGAACAGTCCTTTTCCGGTGGGGAGGGGGAGTAGAACGTCTAACTCCTTAGCATCAGAATAGAATAGAATAGAATAGAATAGAATAGAATAGCAGAGTTGAAAGGGACCTTGGAGATCTTCTAGTCCAACCCCCTGCTTAGGCAGGAAACCCTACACCACTTCAGACAAATGGTTATCCAACATCTTCTTGGAGCATTCACAACCTCTAGAGGCAAGTTGTTTCGTTGATTAATTGTTCTCACTGTCAGGAAATGTTTCCTTAGTTCTAGGTTGCTTCTCTCCTTGATTAATTTCCATCCATTGCTTCTTCTTTTGCCTTCAGGTGCTTTGGAGAATAGCTTGGCTCCCTTTTCTTTGTGGCAGTAAATCAAAACTAAGTTGGAGAAGAACCTTTGGCCCCTTTCTTCTTTATTAAAAAAAAATCCCTTTTCAATTGACCCTCACTCCCCTGGTAGGGAGAAAGGTGTGCATTTGAATTTTAGCCTCTCCTTCCACAGTTCAGAATTTTCACACCTCTGGAATAAACTAAGCACTTGGAAAAGCAGATGTAGTCACCGTGCAAGGTTGTGAATCAACCCTTAATGTCTTTTTGGAATTAAAAAAAAAACAACTCCCTCCTGGCATTGCTCTATTCTTGCAAAAAATAATAATAATAATGTGTTAAGCCCTGAAAACTACATCCATAAAGGAGCAGTACGAGTTTCATTTCCTTGCCATAGAAAAAGCTAATAAGGAGATATGTTTCCAACACATATTAAATCCCCTGGAATCACAGACGTAGGAAAAGAGGCTGACAGCTTCCCGTCATTTTGCAATAAGCAGATAGCTATTGCTTCCCATTATTCTTTCTCTTTGAAGAGCTTAATTGCCCATAACCTGAGCAGAGAGGAAAATTTCCAAAATCAAATGTATATTCTACATGCGTGTGTCATTCCCCTTTTGAGTTCTCCCTTCGACGGGAAGCTACTTGGGAAATAACTTCGCAGTTAAGTAGGGATTGGAAAACGGATCTTAGCCTGTGATGCCACTAAGAAAAATGCCGCATGGCTCACTTTTTTTGTCCCCACCCCCAACTATAAAAAAGATATTGAGATTTTAGAAAAAGTGCAGAGAAGAGCAACCAGGATGATGAGGGGACTGGAGGCTAGAACATCCGATGAATGGTTGCAGGAACTGGACATGGCTAGTCTAGTGAAGAGAAGGACCAGGGGAGATAGGAGAGCATCTTCCAATATTTGAGGGGCTGCCACAGAGAGGAGTTAGGGGGTCAAGCTATTTTCCAAAGCACCTGAAGGCCAGACAAGGAATAATGGATGGAAACTGACCAAGGAGAGATTCAAGATAGAAATAAGGAGGAATTTTCTCCTCCTTTGGCCTTCAGAGGTTGTGGGAGCTTCATCACTGGAAGCTTTCAAGAAGAGATTGAACTGCCATCTGTTGGAAATGGTGTGGGAATGGTCTCCTGTTTGTGCGGGTGGTTGGACTAGATGACCTACAAGGTCCCTTCCAACTCTGTTCATCTGAACCTATCTAAGATTATCTGACTGGAGGCTAAATAGCAATAGCAATAGCAGTTAGACTTATATACCGCTTCATAGGGCTTTCAGCCCTCTCTAAGCGGTTTACAGAGTCAGCATATTGCCCCCAACAACAATCTGGGTCCTCATTTTACCCACCTCGGAAGGATGGAAGGCTGAGTCAACCCTGAGCCGGTGAGATTTGAACAGCCGAACTGCAGAACTGCAGTCAGCTGAAGTAGCCTGCAGTGCTGCATTTAACCACTGCGCCACCTTGGCGTTCAACATACGATGAACAATTGCAGGAACTGGGCATGGCTAGTCTAGCGAAGAGAAGGACCAGGGGAGACAGGATAGCAGTCTTCCAATATCTCAGGGGCTGCCACAGTGAGGAAGGGCTCAAGCTATTTCCCAAAGCACCTGAATGCCAGACAAGGAATAATGGCTGGAAACTGACCAAGGAGAGATTCAACCTGGAAATAAGGATACCTTTTTCTGACAGTGAGAACCATCAACCCATGGAACAGAAGTTGCCTTCAGAAGTTGTGGGAGCTTCATCACTGGAGGCTTTCAAGAAGAGACTGGACTGCCATCTGTCAGAAATGGTGTAGGGTCTCCTGCTTGGGTAGAGGTTGGATTAGATGACCTACAAAGTCCCTTCCAGCTCTTATTCTTTTATTCTGTTAACTATCGCCTGCTTTTATACATCCAACATATTTGTTTAGGGAGTACAAAACTATTAGAAGAAAGGTGATTTCTTAGAAACAAAGCTTGTCTCTGTTTTCTCTGGAGTATTACTGACAATCCAGCATTAAGTTTCAAGTCAGGTAAGGACAAAGATAGAAACTAGAGATGAAATGAAGGAAGGAAGGAGGAAAAAAAAGAAAGAAAGAAAGAAGAAAGAAAGAAGAAAAGAAAGAAAGAAAGAAAGAAAGAAAGAAAGAAAGAAAGAAAGAAAAGACAAGCAGAAAGAGATTAGGAGCTTGTATTTTGGCCAAGCAAGGAATCAGATAAAATATCAGGTCAGGGGGGTGATGGTTTGGACTGCATGACTTCCAAGGCAGGAGTGAAATTCAGCAGGTTCTGACAGGTTCTGGACAACCGGTAGCGGAAATTTGAGTGGTTCATAGAACTGCCAAATGCCACCTCTGGTTGGCCCCAGAGTGGGGAGGGAATGGGGATTTTGCAGTATCCTTCCCCTGGAGTGTGGAGGGAATGGGGATTTTACAGTATCCTTCCCCTGGAGTGTGGAGGGAATGGGGATTTTACAGTATCCTTCCCCTGGAGTGTGGAGGGAATGGGGATTTTACAGTATCCTTTCCCTGGAGTGGGGAGGGAATGGCTATTTTGCAGTATCCTTCCCCTGGAGTGGGGAGGGAATGGGGATTTTGCAGTATCCTTCCCCTGGAGTGGGGAGGGAATGGGGATTTTGCAGTATCCTTCTCCTGGAGTGTGGAGGGGATGGGGATTTTGCAGTATCCTTCCCCTGGAGTGGGGAGGGAATGGGGATTTTGCAGTATCCTTCCCCTGGAGTGGGGAGGGAATGGATATTTTGCAGTATCCTTCCCCTGGAGTGGGGAGGGAATGGGGATTTTGCAGTATCCTTCTCCTGGAGTGTGGAGGGGATGGGGATTTTGCAGTATCCTTCCCCTGGAGTGGGGAGGGAATGGGGATTTTGCAGTATCCTTCTCCTGGAGTGTGGAGGGGATGGGGATTTTGCAGTATCCTTCTCCTGGAGTGTGGAGGGGATGGGGATTTTGCAGTATCCTTCTCCTGGAGTGTGGAGGGGATGGGGATTTTGCAGTATCCTTCCCCTGGAGTGTGGAGGGGATGGGGATTTTGCAGTATCCTTCCCCTGGAGTGGGGAGGGAATGGGGATTTTGCAGTATCCTTCTCCTGGAGTGTGGAGGGGATGGGGATTTTGCAGTATCCTTCCCCTGGGGAGGGAGGGAATGTGGATTTTGCAGTATCCTTCCCCTGGAGTGTGGAGGGAATGGGGATTTTGCAGTATCCTTCCCCTGGAGTGGGGAGGGAATGGAGATTTTGCAGTATCCTTCCCCTGGAGTGTGGAGGGAATGGAGATTCTACAGTATCCTTCCCCTGGAGTGGGGAGGGAATGGGGATTTTGCAGTATCCTTCCCCTGGAGTGGGGAGGGAATGGAGATTTTGCAGTATCCTTCCCCTGCCACGCCCACCAAGCCACGCACACAGAACCTATAGTAAAAAAAAATGAATTTCACCACTGCTCCAAAGTCCCTTCCAACTCTGTTAATCTGCAATCTCTATCCTCTTTTTTTTTAAAAAAACTTAGGAGACCCTACATAAACCAAGCCTGGAGAGGCCACCTTTTCTGCTGACCGGATGTTCCCCCCTAGAGAGTTTTATCAAGATCTCATTCTCTGCCCGAGGCTTCCTAGAACACCCTGTGCCGCAGACGGATCATGTACCAATGTCATGCCACTCAATTTATCACCCCGCTCTGAAAGCTTCTGAGCGGCTTCGCTAACCCAAAAAGCCACTCGATACGTTTAAGGCCAGGAGATGGCAATGGTCCCAAGGTCATCCGGTCTTGTTCCCAAGGTCTCCAAGTGGACTTCACGGCCGAGGGAGAGTTTAAACTTCCTTAGGCCTCTTGGCTATTATGCAAACAGCCCCTCCGAATGAAAGGAAAAGGGGGACCTCAGAAACAGCTGTGTAGTTATAAACCGTTGTAGCCGCTGGGGAGGGGGGGGGCTGCAATAGGCATTCTTGCTAGTCAGTTTAAACAACAGCGGTCACCTGTGGTTAAACACAATTTTTTTTAAAGAAGAGTTACGTCCCAATAACAATGAGGAGATCTTTCCAAACATTAGAATTAGAATTAGAATAGAATAAAATTAGAATAGAATAAAATTAAAATAGAATAGAATAGTATAGAGCAGAATACAGAATAGACTAGACCAGTGTTTTTCAACCTTTTTTGTGCAAAGGCACACTTTTTTCATGAAAAAAATCACGAGGCACACCACCATTAGAAAATGTTAAAAAAATTTAACTCTGTGCCTATATTGACTATATATAAAGTAATTCTCCCACGGCACACCTTACACTATGTCACGGCACACTAGTGTGCCGCGGCACAGTGGTTGAAAAACACTGGACTAGACTAGACTAGACTAGACTAGACTAGAATAGGAATAGGAATAGGAATAGGAATAGGAATAGGAATAGGAATAGGAATAGGAATAGGAATAGGAATAGGAATAGGAATAGGAATAGGAATAGGAATAGGAATAGGAATATCGGTAGAGAAGAGAAGAGTACAATAGACTACAACAGAATATAGAAAAAGAATAGAATAGAATAGAGTAGAGTAGAGTAGAGTAGAGTAGAGTAGAGTAGAGTAGAATAGAATAGGAATAGGAATAGGAATAGGAATAGAAATAGGAATAGAAATAGGAATAGAAATAGAAATAGAATAGGAATAGAACAAAACAGAAGAGAGAATAGAATAAATTAGAATGGAATGGAATAGAATAGAATAGGAATAGGAATAGGAATAGGAATAGAATAGGAATAGAATAGGAATAGAATAGGAATAGAATAGGAATAGAATAGGAATAGAATAGGAATAGAATAGGAATAGAATAGGAATAGGAATAGAACAAAAGGAATAGAACAAAAGGAATAGAACAAAACAGAACAGAGTAGAATAGAATAGAATAGAAGAGAAGAATAAAATAGAATAGAATAGAGCAGAATAGAATAGAGCAGAATAGAGTAGAGCAGAATAGAGAATAGGATAGGAATAGAATAAAGAATAGAATAGAATAGAATAGGAATAGGAATAGGAATAGGAATAGGAATAGGAATGGAATAGAACAGAATAGGAATAGAACAAAACAGAGAATAGAATAGAATAGAATAGATCTTAGAGGTCTTCTAGTCCAACCCCCTGCTCTCCAATAAATATTTTGTGCCATGTGTCCCCCGCCACCCAGAAATGTTTAAATTATAGTTTTTTTAAAAAAAATATATTAATGGATAAGACCAAAACCAAAAATTTTAAAAAAAGATTTGTTCACAGAGGATATATTTTTAGGCAAAGCTTACCCAGCGATGCCGAAATGCACCATCCCATCATCCACAGTCTTCTTTTCCGATTTAGGTTTATTTATGTATTACTAAAAAAAATTAATTATTTACATATGCTTGGGACTCTCTCTCAATACGAAGGATGCAAACACCCCATGACTCAGCCAGGGATGTCTGATTTTCCTTTCTCCTTTCTAATGCCCATCTGCAATCCAAATAACAACCCAATTAATAACCCGCAATTAATATCCTGGCTGTCAGCCTTGGCAAAAGAAGGACATCTGTTTTTTACATCACTGACATCAAAGGCAGCCTTGGGGTTACGTCTGTAGTAACTTGAATACACTGCAACCCCTTTGTGGCCAGAGATAATCTGTCACTTAGATTAATCTCCCAGCATCTGTTCTTTAACTTCGTCTCAATATTCATTCTCTGCTTTGGGGGCCGGGACAAAAGCGGAAACCAAATAAGGCTGACCCTCCTCCTAAATGTAAACTGCCAAAGGGAAATGAAGCAGTGGCCAGATTTTCCACACTTTGGTTAATGGAGATTTTATGCAAGCAGAGAGTTCGTTTCCTTGACGACTCTGTGAATGGGCTTCGAAAAGGCAAGCTAAGGAGAGCTAATATTCCATCACAAATGTAATTTGAGTTGAGCGCAGGCGGCATCTCTCCAGCCACGTGCGACAGAGGGATGCTCTGGGAGGGGGCCTATTTCGCGGTGCTCCTGTTGGCGTCTCGGTCTCTTCCCGAGGAAGACGTGTTGGGGAGTGAAAGGGAAGAACGGACGGAAAAGCAAAGAGGAACACGACATAGGCAATTTCCAAATATCCACTGGGGGGTTTCAAAAATTGTTCGAACCTACTCTGTGGGTGTGGCCTCCTTTGTGGGAGTGGCTTGCTGCCCATGTGACCAGATGGGAGTGGCTTGCCGCCCATGTGACCGGATATGAAGATGCCGACGACACTTGTCAGAACCACCTTAAATTACCTGACACACAGCACTGGCATTCATAAGAATAGGATGTAAACTTGTTTTTCAAAAGGCATCTTTGGTTTGCATTAAAACAACTTCAACACACGCAATGTTCTGATTGCACCACAAACGCAGTAGTCATCCTTACCTTTCACAGAGGCACTGAGTTTTATAAATATGAGCATGATAGTGTAGAATAATCATATCGAAGGACCAGTGGTGGGTTTCAAAAAATTTTGGAACCTCTTCTGTAGGTGTGGCCTGCTTTCCGGGTCTACTGGTGGAACCTCTTCTAACCGGTACGGTAGATTTGACGAACCGGTTCTACCGAATAGGTGCGAATGGTAGGAAGCCACCTCTGCAAATATCCATGAGCCACATGGAGGAGCGTTACACACACAGAAGTGAGTTCTTACCGGTTTGGACCAGTTCGAACAAGCAGGTAGTAACTCAGCTGCTCACGCACCCGAACTGGTTCTGTTGTCGGCGGCGCCATTTCTTTTTGCTTCTGCGCATGCGCAGAATGTTCTCCATTGCAGAAATCTATTTGTCTCCCTTTTCTTATGTTCTGCGCATACAGAGACCTTCTTAGGTGTAATTGCACACACCAAATGCGCGCTCCGCGAGTAAAGCAAGTGCACACACAAATATTTTTTTGTGCGCTGAAGCGGCAGTAATGCCCGCAGCACCCCATCCCTGGTTACACACATGCTTAATGCGAGGTCTTTGATGCTCTCTGAGCTTGGGGGTTTTCTTACAGACATTTCATGACCCAATTAGGTAACATCCTCAGTGTTAGAAGGGAGTGGGGATTGTGGAGAGGAGGAGAAGGAGAAGAAGGAGGACTGTGGGGCCTTTAATGTTCTCTGTGCTTGGTGGTTTTCTTGCAGATGTTTCATGACCCAACTAGGTAACATCCTCAGGATTGTGGAGAGGAGGAGGAGGAGGAGGAGGAGGAGGAGGAGGAGGAGGAGGAGGAGGAGGAGGAGGAGGAGGAGGAGGACGACGACAACGACCTAATTGACAATTAGGTCTTTGGCAGTGTCTCAAAGGAGATAAAGATGGGTGCTTATTAGCCTTATCCAGAAAGACTTTGGCAGACTTCTGTTGGACTCTTTACAAACTATTTGCGACTCATTACAGGCTGTGAATGAACATAATTCACAGCCTTTGAAATAAAAAGAGGGTTTTGGGGGCATCATCCAAAATTTAGATCAGGTTCACTCATACACATATTTGGATGAAATATTTACACATCATTTAGATCCATGTTTCTCTAAAAACACTGAATAACTGGTGGTGGTGGGGGGGGGGGACCCTGTCTGACACAAGAAGCCAAGAAATGCAAAATTGTTTAATCTGCATGATTCAAAGCAACCCGCTGTTTTTCCTGGCACTGGTGCCATTTCTTTTGCAAAACATCATGAAATCATCTCAGTGGTGCTCTCTAGTGGCACCTATATTTCATCTGAAGAGACAGTCCTGCACTTCGAAGTGTGGCTTTTTCTAAGGATATTTAAAGGTAAGGTCCCCTGGCACATATGTGCTAGTCGTTCCTGACTCTAAGTGGGGCTGCTCATCTCCGTTTCAAAACCGAAGAGCCAGCGCTGTCCGAAGACGTCTCCGTGGTCATGTGGCCGGAATGACTAAATGCTGAAGGTGCACGGAACGCTGTTACCTTCCCACCAAAGGTGGTCCCTATTTTTCTACTTGTAGTTTTACCTGCTTTGGAAACTTGCAGTTTTACTTGCTAGGTTGGCAGAAGCTGGGACAAGTAACGGGAGCTCACTCCGTTACACGGCGCTAGGGATTCGAACCGCCGAACTGCCGACCTTCTGATCGACAAGCTCAGCATCTTAACCACTGAGCTGACGCATCCCTATATATTATTTTATTGATTCAATTTCTACAGCTGAACATCCCAACCGGTGACACTTGTGGCATTCGTGGAATTTCAGTCAACAAAATGCTACAGAAATATAGAAAACACCCTTCGGATTTTTCATTCATCCCCGCCCCTGAAGGATTTCCTGATTTGCGATGCGATCACAGGTTTCCAAGTTTTAAACAATTCATTGATGTTCCAAAACATCGAATAACTGAAACCAAAGAGAAACACAAAACAGATAGGCAAGTCCAGATTTGAACCTGCTGCTTCTTTTTATTAAGAAAAAAGAAGAATTAACAATATTAGACAGATGCACAAGCCAACTGAGAGTTATCAGATTATATCAATACCGTATATGAAATCAGATTGATAATTGCTAATGGCAGTTGTTTAGAAGAAACATAGTTAGGATTGGCTCAGATGTCTAGACCAAAGCTAAATTGCTACTTGAATTTGTAGTTCCGCTCAATTCCACTTCAAATGCAGAATTAAGATATTAGAATAGAATAGAAGTTGGAAGGGGCCTGGGAGGTCTTCTAGTCCAACCCCCTGCTTAGGCAGGAAACCCTACACCACTTCAGACAAATGGGCGTCTAACATCTTCTTTAAAACTTCCAGTGTTGGAATTCACGTTCACAACCTCTGGAGGCAAGTTGTTCCACTGATTAATTGTTCTAACTGTCAGGAAGTTTCTCCTTAGTTCTAGGTTGCTTCTCTCCTTGATTAGTTTCCACCCATTGCTTCTTGTCCTGCCCTCAGGTGCTTTGGAAAATAGCTTGACTCCCTCTTCTTTGGGGCAGCCCGAGATATTGAAACACTACTATCATGTCTCCCCTGGTCCTTCTTTCATCAAACTAGATATACCAGTTCCTGCAATTGTACTTTACATGTTTTAGCCTCCAGTCCTCTAATCCTCTTTGTTGCTCTTCTCCGCACTCTTTCTAGAGTCTCAACATCCTTTTTACATCGTGGTAATCAAAACTGGATGCCGTATTCCAAGTGTGGCCTTACCAAGGCCTTATAAAATGGTATTAGCACTTCAAGTGATCTTGATTCTATCCCTCTGTTGATGCAGCCTAGAACTGTGTTGGCTTTTTTGGCAGCTGCTGCACACGACTGGCTCATATTTAAATGGTTGTCCACTAGGATTCCAAGATCCATCTCACATTCTCACATTCTCATATTCTGGAACAGTGTCTCTATCTTGGCAACTTTTAAAAATGTGGATTTCGACTCCCAGAATTTCCTGGCTGGAGGATTCTGGGAAGAAAAGTCTACACTTCTTAATATTGCCAAGGTTGAGAAACACTGCCTTAGAAATTACTTCGGACTTGACCTGTGCCTGAAATCACTGCAACTTTTCCCCAGGATCACACAAACTCAAAACATTTTTAGACTCTGTGCAAGAAAAGTCCATAATCTGTTGCCTTAAAGGTAAAGGTTCCTCTCGCACATATGTGCTAGTCATTCCTGACTCTAGGGGGCAATGCTCATCTCAATTTCGAAGCCGAAGAGCCAGCGCTGTCTGAAGACGTCTCAGTGGTCATGTGGCCGGCATGACTAAACACCGAAGGCGCACGGAACGCTGTTACCTTCCCACCAAAGGTGGTCCCTATTTTTCTACTTGCATTTTTACATGCTTTCAAACTGCTAGGTTGGCAGAAGCTGGGCCAAGTAACAGGAGCTCACTCCATTATGCGGCGCTAGGGATTCGAACCGCTGAACTGCCAAACTTCTGACCGACAAGCTCAGCATCTTAACCACTGAGCTACTGCGTCCTTCTATATGTTGCCTTAAACAGTCATAATCCAGAAAGCCCCTTAGTGGCACAATTACATTCATCGCCGAGTGTGATAGAGCCACACTTATGAACACATTGCTGAATAGACACAGGCAAAGACAAACCAACTTTTGTGAAGTTTCGGGAACTTTAAATGCACAAAAGCAACTCCCGGCCACACAGACCTACACGACAGCTTGGTGGGTGCAGAGTAAATCGTGCCAAGAATTATCCCAGCAAAGCAAATAATAAGTAATTACAAAACATTGCTCATAAGTGCTCAAATTCAAACGTTTGACTCATTTGGAGTTCATTTGCCTTTGGTGTTTTGAAAAAAAACAAAACTATTCCACTTTTCTCTATAAAACAAACAAACAAACTTTGAATTACCTTAAGGGAGGATCTCGATCCCTAGCCACGAAGCACGTCCTTAATTGTCTTTGCATTAACTGAATTAAGCTGATCTTGAATTGTGCTTGCATTAACCTTGCTACCCGCCCCCACCTCCCATCCCCAAGGATGCTGATTCATGCATCTCTCTAAACATCCAGAAGCAGATCTAACGCACCAGTAGATCCCAAATCGGCCATCTCTTCAGACTGGGATGAAGCGTTTTGGACTTTGACAACAGTTTAAGTCAAGTTTCATTCCCTCCCACACCCTTCAAAAAATGGAAACTCCCAGCTCAACCTTTCCTTACAGGAGGCTCCCAACTGGGTGGATGTCACAGCCATTAAGTCAACTTCATTATCCATCCTTCCTAATCTGTTCATCTCTTAATTCACAGCATTTACCATTTTAACCAAGCGCAGGCTAATAATAGGGGCAATTTACCAGAAGACCATTTTTAGAAAGGAGAGCAGCGTTCCGCACATGCTCCACTCCACTCCTACCAATTCTCTCCGGGGTTTATAGGAAGGATGAGCTGTAATGCTGATAGGCCTCTTCTCTCTCTTTTTTCTCTTACTCTCTCTCCTCTATATCTCTTCTCTCTCTATCTCTTTGTCTTCTTTCTCTTGCCTTTCTCTCTTTCTGTTTTTCTTTTCTCTCGCTCTATCGCTACTTTCTCTCTATC
>NC_045553.1:45044919-45167419 GCF_009769535.1 Thamnophis elegans
CTTCCCATCCCATCCCATTTTACCCCTGCTTCAACTCACCCCCAAGTATCCACTTCCTACAGTACCTATAGGACTCCTGAAATAATTCACTTCTAAATGGGGAAATATCATCCTTGGTTTTTCACGCTTAGTTTTACTCCTAGCTTAACCTACCTCGCAGGGCTGTTGTGAAAACAAAGGTCACTTCATTCAGAGAGCAGCACCCTTGGATTTAACCCTGTCCCTTGACATTTATTCCCGGCTTATGTGAAAAGCTTTTGTGCGTCTTTTGTTTCCTGAACAGATCAGGATTCGGTAGCCACTAGTCTGAAATAGTCTACGGTCTCCTGCTTGAGCAGGGGGGTGGACTAGAAGGCCTCCGAGGTCCCTTCCAACCCCCTTCCACTGTTCTGTTCCAAATTTTCGCTGCTGAGTTTGGTTAACCGAAACCAGCATTTCTCAACCTTGGTTGTTTTTAAGGCAGGTGGATTTCAAACCCCAGATTTCCCCAGGCAGCATGGTTGGCAGTGGTGGGTTTCAAAAATTGTTGGAACCTACTCTGTGGGTGTGGCCTCCTTTGTGGGAGTGGCTTGCCACCCATGTGACTGGATGGGAGTGGCTTGCCGCCCATGTGACCGGATATGAAGATCAGTGGTGGGTTTCAAAAATTGTTGGAACCTACTCTGTGGGTGTGGCCTCCTTTGTGGGAGTGGCTTGCCACCCATGTGACCGGATGGGAGTGGCTTGCCGCCCATGTGACCGGATATGAAATTATGAATTAGTACTTAGGTCGGTCCAAGTAGCTATTCAGAAACTCTGGCATTGAAGCATGCAAGCCTTAAAGCTGTCAAGTTACAAGATCCTTGCCAGTGGTGGGCTTCAAAAAATTTTGGAACCTCTTCTGTAGGTGTGGCCTGCTTTCCGGGTCCACTGGTGGATCCTCTTCTAACTGGTTCGGTAGATTTGACGAACCGGTTCTACCGGATAGGTGCGAACTGGTAGGAACCCACCTCTGATGGTTGGCAGGGGAATTCTGGGAGTTGAAGTCCACTGCTCTTAAAAGCGGCCCAAGTTGAGAGATGCTGATCTAAATAGAACGAAGCGAAGCCCTTTGAATCAGTCACTCTGCGTCAATGAAATCATCTGTTCGCACTCTTACCCAATCTGCAATGCTGTCTTTGTCCATTGTCTGTCCTTGTGATTTTAGTATTCCTAAACACCTCCCTTGTTCTCCCTTACGCTCAACCAAGTAATGCTGCATATATATATATTTTGCTCCATCAGCATTTTTTCTCAGAGAGCCAGCAATGTGTGTGTGTGTGTTTGTGTGTTCGTGTGTGTGTCATTATTCTGGCTGCCACCGTTTCCCAGGTTGTTCCCGTTGTGGGGGGGTGGGAACAGCTGACCGTGTCTGCTGAAAGCTGATTGGCTGGGAGAAGCCCCGTCTGGAAGATTAAGCTGGGTGGAGGTTTGAAAGCGGAGAAAAAAGCCGATTGCTTGAGCCAACCAATCTCTGTTCAACCATCCTGACCTTTTGCCTGCAGTGAACAAAGAAAAGCAAAGTTGCCCACCAGATGTCTTTGCAGAATAACAGAAGAGTTGGAAGGGACCCTGGAGGTCTTCTAGACCAACCCCCCCCCCCCGGCTCGAGCAGGAGACCCTACCCCCATTTCAGACAGATGGTTATCCAATCTCTTCTTAAAAACCTCCCCTGATGAAGCACCCACAACTCTTTTTTTTTTTGTAAAAAGTGTTTTTCTTTTTCCTTTCAAATTCATTCTTCGATATACTGTACATTCTGTTTGACATTGGTCAATTCATATCATTTTTCCGCCTTTATATTTACATTTTGATATTTTCTTATTTCCCCTAATTTAATAATGGGTCGTCTGAGATATTTATTTCATGTTTTGTTCCTTTTTCTTTCTATTTATATCTTTTCTTCAAAACCACTCATAAAATCGCCCCCATGTCCTGTAGTACACTGATCCCTCTTTCTCCTTTATTCTCAATGTCAACCTGTTCATTTCTGCACAGACTGATATCTTCTTTATCACCTCCCCTTCCGATGGGACTTTGTCTGCTTTCCAATTTTGTGCAAATACAATTCTAGAAGCACCCACAACTGCCCCACTTTGAATGGTATGATTGTTGTGCTTTTTAATTGTGTATGGTTTTTATGTTTTGTAACTTCTCTGTTTTTCCCCTCCCTTGAGTTGTGAGCCGCCCTGAGTCCCTTTCAGGGAAAAGGGCGGCATACAAATAAAGCAAAATGAAATGAAAAAAAAAAAAGAAAAATGAAATGAAACTTCTAAAGGCCATTCATTCCACTGGTTCATTGTTCTCACTGTCAGGAAATTTCTCCTCAGTTCTAAGTGGCTTCTCCCCTTGATTTATCTCCCTCCATTGCTTCTTGTCCGGCGAAAGGTGCTTTGGAGAATAGCTTGACTCCCTCTTCTTCGGGGCAGCCCCTGAGAGATTGGAAGATTGCTATCATATCACCTCTAGAGGAGTCCTTCTTTTAAAACATATGAACAACAGCTGGAGGACTTGGGGCTAGTCTAAAGAAAAGAAGAATCAAGGGTGACATGATAGCAGTGTTCCAGTACTCGAGGGGCTGCCACAAACAAGAGTGGGGTTCGAATTATTCTCCAGGACAAGAAATAATGGTTGGAAACTGATCAAGGAGAGAAGCAAATGGAATGAAGGAGAAACTTCCTAACAGTGAGGACAATGAACCAATGGAACAATTTATTTTCAGAAGTTGTAGTTCTATCACTGGAGGTTTTTAGGAAGAGACTGGACAATCACTTGCCTGAGATGGTACGAGTTCTCCTGCTTGAGTAGGGGGCTGGACTAGAAGACCTCCAAGGTGCTTTCCAGCTCTTCTACTGTACATTTCTGCAGTACATTTCATTAGAATGGACGTACCCAATTTTGGTGGCCATTATGTGATACCTCTGAAAGAGTAGGCTAAGTTCTGAGTTATCTCCAGCGGGATTCATTCCGGGAGGGCAACTTGGCTTGAAGGGCAGATGTTTAGGGTGGCTAGAAAAGGCATCCAAGAGAAAGAGTCTTGGTGGTGCAGTGGTTAGAATGCAGCATTACAGGCTAATTCTGCCAACTGCCAGCAGTTCGGCAGTTCGAATCTCACCGGCTCAAGGTTGACTCAGCCATCCATCCATCCAAGGTTGGTAAAATGAGGACCCAGATTGTTGGGGGGCAAGAGGCTGACTGTGTAAACCGCTTAGAGAGGGCTGTAAAGCACCGTGAAGTGGTATATAAGTTTAAATGCTATTGCTATTGCTAATTCCTTCCTTCCTTCCTTCCCTCCCCTCCTTCGCTCCTTCCCTCCCTCCCTCCCTCCTTCCTTCCTTCCCTCCCAGTGATTAAAATGCATTCCATCTTTCCTTATGCAGTGTGTTGTCTGGGTACAAACACATCTGTGCAACATCATTCCTCTTTTGCCACATCTTTCACATTCATATTAACATTATTTCCCTAAGTTTAGTATTACAATATATTGAGCATTTAAATGTTATGGAACTCTCAATTTTTCTTTTTAATATCTTCTCTAATAATATCATATCGACATTAAACATCATTATTCTCATCATACACATACTAACAGTTTTCATCTTATTTATATCGCTATCTAAGAGTATTATCTACTTATTTTTTAGCTTTCTTCACTTCCAAAAACTCCTTTTTTATTCTCCAACCACTGGTAAAATACTTCCCAAATCATATAATACCCAGTTGGCTCTTTCTCCTTAATTGCTAATGTTAATCTGTTCATTTCTGCACATTCTAATATTTTCCTTATCACCTTCTCATCGATAGGGATCTCTACACTTTTTCAATGTTGTGCAAATACAGTTCTAGCTTCAGTTAATACATGAATGATTAAATGTACATTAACTTTATTATAATTTTCAGCTAGCCTTTCTAAGTGCCGATATCAGTGACTACCCTCTTCTGCATCTGATAAAAATCAGGAGGGAAAGAAGGAAGAGGAAGGAAGGAAGGAAAGAAGGAAGGAAGGAAAAGGAAAGGAGAGGAATGAATGAATGAGAGGATGAAAAAGGAAAGGGGAGGGAGGAAGGAAGGAAGGAAGGAAGGAAGGAAGGAAGGAAAGGATGAAAAAGAAAAGGAGAGGAGAGGAAGGAAGGAAAGGGAGGGAGGGAGGAAAAGGAGAGGGGAAGGAAGGAACAGAAGAAAGGAAGGAAAGAAGGATGGAAAAGGAAGAAAGAAGGAAGGGAAAAGAAAGAAGGGAGTAAGGACAGAAAAGGAAAGATGAAGAAGGAAGGAAAGGAAAGGGACGAAGGAAGGAAAGGAAAAGGAGAGGAGAGGGAAGGAAAGAAGGACAGGAAAGGAGAGGAAGGAAGGAAGGGAAGGGAAGAAGGAAGAAAAGGAAAAGAAGAGAGGGAAGGAAGGAAGGAAGGAAACATTAGTTTGTTTCAGTGATGTCCTTGATGTGTCTCCATTTCCTCTCCTGAATGCACAATCAATTTTCAACGGATTAAACAAATGGAGGAGGGGGGCATTCTTTCTCGGTCCCCCCCCCCCCACACCAACAAAGAAAAGGCAGAGAGATTGATCTAAGGTAGAATGGGGGGAACTTCCCTCCTCTCCCTAACCTAGGAAAGGGTCTCTTTTATTAGAGGATTTAAAAAGTGGGGGGGGGGAGGGGAAACCTGAGTGATGGGAAGGAATGGAACCTGTGACCTTGGAGAGCCCATCTCTCCTGGCACGGAAACAGATTCAAGTTCAGCCGTTGGGATCCCTGCCGGAACTGAACCTTGGGATGAGCAAAGCAGGCTTCATCCTGGGCTGATGACGACTCCGCTTCATGTTCTTCTTTCGGATCTTTTCCCTCCCGTTTTTTTCTTTCTTTTTTGCCATCATCCATCTGGTTCTCGACCACTTCAGTTGTCCTTTCCTCCTCCTTCCTCCTCTTCTTTTTCCTCCTTTCCCTCCTCTTCTTCTTCTTCCTCCTCCTCCTCCTCCCCTCCTCCTCCTCTTCCTCCTTCCTCCTCCTTCTCTTATTTTTCCTCCTTCTCCCCTCCACCTCTTCATCCTCCTCATCTTCTTTCTCCTCCTCCCCCTCCTCTATTTTCCTCTTCCTCTATTTTCTTTCATCCTTCTTTAATCTTTTCCTCCTCCTCCTCCTCCTCTATTTTCCTTCTCATCTATTTTCTTTCTTATCCTTCTTCTCTTTAATCTTTTCCTCTACCTCCTCTTCTTCTTCCTCCCCCTGCTCTATTTTCCTTCTCTATTTTCTTTCTTATCCTTCTTCTCTTTAATCTTTTTTTCCTCCTCCCCCTCCTCTTCCTCTATTTTCCTTCTCATCTATTTTCTTTCTTATGCTTCTTCTCTTTAATCTTTTCCTCCCCCTCCTTTTCTTCCTCCTCTTCTTCGTCTTTTCTCCTCCTCTCCTCTATTTTCCTTCTCCTCTATTTTCTTTCTTATCCTTCTTCTCTTTAATCTTTTCTTCCTCCTCCCCTCCTCCTCTTCTTCCTCCTGCTCCTCTTCCTCTATTTTCCTTCTCCTCTATTTTCTTTCTTATCCTTCTTCTCTTTGTTTCTTCCTCACCCTCCTCCTCCTCCTCTTCTTCCTTCCTCCTCCTCTATTTTCCTTCTCCTCTATTTTCTTTCTTATCCTTCTTCTCTTTAATCTTTTCTTCCTCCTGCCCCCTCTTCTTCCTCCCCCTCCTCCTCTATTTTCCTTTTCTATTTTCTCTCTTATCCTTCTTCTCTTTAATTGTTTCTTCCTCCTTCTCCTCCTCTTCTTCTTCTTCTTTCTTCCCCCTCCTCCTCTATTTTCATTCTTCTCTATTTTCTTTCTTATCCTTCTTGTCTTTAATCTCCTCCTCCTCCTCCTCGTCCTCCTCGTGGCTGTCTCTTTCACATACTTTAGCTCCTTTCTTTCATCTCGGGAATGACCTGAAATGACCTTTTGCTGAGCTTTCAACGTGACTCAACTGATAATAGCGAATACTTTGGGGCCCCTGAAGTGTTGGAAAGTCTGAGCACGTAATGGGAGGGGGGGGGGAAGTGTGCGAGTGAGACAGAGGACAAGAGGTGAAGTCTTTGTGAGCGTATTTGTAGATATGTGAGTTTTCTAAAGTTGGCAGCTACAGCGGGCGAGACAGAGGGAGGAAGAGGCTGCAGAGGATCATAATCGGTTGGATGTTTTGTCCAAGGAAACACCCTGCAATATTTTATTCTGTTTGTATAAAAGGTGGTTCTTAGAAACCACAGTTTTGGGGAAATAAAAAAAAATGTGGCCAATAAAAAAAATGGCAGGGGATGGATGGGAAGATGCATAAGCTGTTTCTCCTCATTTTAACGTTTTTCATGACACAAACAGCCATATTAATATTTTTTTTTAAAAAGAGTGCATTTGAAGAAATTTAAGGGAACTCAGTGGCTAAGACGCTGAGTTTGTTGATCAGAAAGGTCGGCAGTTTGGTGGTGCGAATCCCTAGCGCCGCGTAACCGAGTGAGCCCCCGTTACTTGTCCCAGCTTCTGCCAACCTAAGTTTGAAAGCAGGTGAAAAATGCAAGTAGAAAAATAGGAACCACCTTTGGTGGGAAGGGAACAGCGTTCGGCATTGAATCATGCCGGTCACATGACCATAGGGACGTCTTTGGACAGCGCTGGCTCTTCGGCTTTGAAACGGAGATGAGCACCGCCTCCTAGAGTCGGGAACGACTAGCACATATGTGCGAGGGGAACCTTTATCTTTAGCTAAAGACATTTGCCCATCCTCAAAATTTCAGTAGAAATGCCTATTATTATTATTTTTTTAAAAAAATGGTGATTGTATTTGCTTGTTTGTTTATCTATTTCTTATCTTTGCATCTTGCCTTATTTTTCTGAGAAGGGCAAAGAGATCTGTGGGCAGCATCCTCATGTTTATTGTTGCGGCAACCTTGGGAGGTTGAACAGGAAGTGAGGCACGGCTACAGAAAGGGAAAGTTATTCGGCATCTTTCTTTCTGCTTCTTTAATTTCCCGCTCGAGTAATTCCTTTGACCCCCGAGGGGGGGCTTTTTGCTGACAGCTCCAACAGTGCAAATTGCCCCCTATCCTTGAAGAAAAGGCACCAAAAAGGATCAGGAAGGGCAAGATGATAAAATAAATATAAATTACGATATAGGTTCTCTGGCTTGAGCAGGGGGCTGGACTAGAAGGCCTCCAAGGTCCCTTCCAGTTTATCCCTATCCCTATTCCTTATTCTGTTCTGTACTATTCTATTCTATTCTATTCTGCCCTATCCTACCCTATTCCTATTCCTATTCTATTCTGTTCTACCCTACCCTCCTATTCCTATTCCTATTCTACCCTACCCTACCCTATTCCTATTCTATTCTATTCTACCCTACCCTACCTTATTCCTATTCCTATTCCCATTCCCATTCCTATTCCACTCTACTCTACTCTACTCTACTCTACCCTACCCTACCCTATTCTATTCTACCTTACCTTACCCTATTCCTATTCCTATTCTATTCTACCCTATCCTACCTTATTCCTATTCCTATTCCTATTCCTATTCCTATTCTATTCTATTCTACCCTACCCTACCCTACCCTATTCCTATTCTACCCTACCCTACCCTACCCTATTCTATTCTACCCTACCCTACCCCACCCTATTCCTATTCCTATTCTATTCTACCCTATCCTACCTTATTCCTATTCCTATTCCTATTCTATTCTACCCTACCCTACCCTATTCCTATTCTACCCTACCCTACCCTACCCTATTCTATTCTACCCTACCCTATTCCTATTCCTACTCTATTCTACCCTATCCTACCTTATTCCTATTCCTATTCCCATTCCCATTCCTATTCTATTCTACCCTACCCTACCCTACCCTATCCTATTCTACCCTACTCTATTCTATTCTACCCCACCCTACCCTACTCTATTCCTATTCTATTCTATTCTACCCTACCCTACCCTACCCTACCCTATTCCTATTCCTATTCCTATTCCTATTCCTATTCCTATTCCTATTCCTATTCCTATTCCTATTCCTATTCCTATTCCACTCTACTCTACTCTACTCTACTCTAATGTAACCAACACGAGATAAACAATCTAGCTTTGAAATGGGATTAAATATGGTATAATAAATATGGCTTGCCAACATTAGGTGAACTACTTGGCTTTTGAGATAACTTGCCGAGTCTATTGGCGTCAACTCTTAATTCTTCATTCAATCTATCAAAATATTCAAGGTGGTCCTATATTACCAAACATTGACTAAGACACTTTCCATAGTGTCTTGCTCATCTCCTTATTTCTTTGAACTTATTTCAGATGTTCCTGTTTCTTCGTCATAGTGAAGGACTCCTTCAACTTGGAATTGATTCCAGGAATAGCCAGGCAGTTCATCAAACCCAGGACAAGAAAGACCAGAGTGTGTCATCACAACATTCATCTAGCCATGGATTGTTCCAACCAAAGAAGGAGGATTAATTCTTAATAGTCACCGAAATAATCCATGCAAGTAATTGCCATGAATGTTGCTTTGCAGCTGACCTTCACCCAGGAAATTCCCCTTGGTATCTTGTCTTACCTCCTCTTTTGGGCGAGGCCAAGCACACCCCATTCCTTCAGCGCTTGCAATAATGTTTGTTGAGAAGAGAAAAGCAGAGCTTCTCAATGGGTTGGCTTGCTACACCCCCTTTCCCCTCCCCAGCCCAGAATGGCCCTATTTACAGTAGTGGCCAAAATTGTGGAAACCTTTTGGGAAAAGTATATTGTCTAAAACTAGCTATTAACTAACTATTTTTGAAGTAGTACCGTAAGATTATATATCAATGGAAAGATAGTTTAATCAAGAATGTATTGCAATAACTTTTATGAAGGATTTGCTATTAGAATAGCAGTTATAAAAAAGAAAAGTCAAATGAGAAATGCAAAAATTACCACCATAGAAAAAACGAGAGATACAAAAATTATATCACCATGTCAGTTAATACTTAGTTGGGTAGCCTTTAGCCTTTAGCATGAATTAAGACAATTACAATGTCTTCCCATAGAGTGAACCAAGTCTTTTAGTTCTGCAGCTGTTATAATGTGAAACCAAGATGGAATGATTGCTTCTGTTAACTGGGTTTATTGCCGAGTCGCTTCTGACTAACTAAGTTTCTTTAGTTGGCTCCATAGATTTTCAATTCGGTTAAAGTCTGGGCTATTCCCAGGCCATTCCAGCAGTGGAATATGATTATTTTGAAATCCCCCCCCAAAGTGGTGTTATTATCCCTCAAAGCTCAGAAATACACTTTCCCCAAAAGGTTTCCACAATTACTGTATAAAAGGTAAAGGTTCCCCTCGCACATATGTGCTAGTCGTTCCCGACTCTAGGGGCCGGTGCTCATCTCCGTTTGAAAGCTAAAGAGCCAGCGCCATCTGACGACATCTCCGTGCTCATGTGGCCAGCATGACTAAATGCTAAAGGCGCATGGAACGCTGTTCCCTTCCCACCAAAGGTGGCTCCTATTTTTTACTTGTATTTTTACATGCTTTCCAACTGCTAGGTTGGCAGAAGCTGGGACAAGTCACGGGACCTCACTCCGTTATGCGGCGCTAGGGATTCGAACCGCCAAACTGCCGACCTTTCTGATAGACAAGTGCAGTGACTTAGCCACTGAGCCACCGCATCCCTGATAAAATGTAAACGTTCATAAATTCTGAAATGGGTATCATCCTCAATATTTTTCATGTGTCCCTTTTTCTGTATTCTACGGTATACTGTAGAGTGATAGATAGATGTAGATAGATAGATGGATAGATATAGATTATATATATATATATATATATATATATATATATATAGATAGATAGATAGATAGATAGATAGATAGATAGATAGATAGATAATAGATAGATATAGATATAGATATAGATATAGATATAGATATAGATATAGATATAGATAGATGGATGGATGGATGGATGGATGGATGGATGGATGGATGGATGGATGGATGGATGGATGGACGGACGGACGGACGGACGGACGGACGGACGGACGGACGGACGGACGGACGGACAGACAGACACATACATACATACAGATTATAGATATAGATAGATATAGATATGGATAGATGGATAGATATAGATTAGAGATATCAATATAGAGATAGACAGACAGGCAGATACATACAGTACATAAATACTGATTATAGATATAGATAGATATAGAGATGGATAGATGGATAGATATAGGTTAGAGATATAAATATAGAGATAGATAGATAGATAGATAGATAGATAGATAGATAGACAGACAGACAGACAGACAGACAGACAGACAGACACATACATACATACATACATATATACATACATACATACATACGGATTATAGATATATAGATATGGATATCTATGGATATAGATATATAGAGATGGATAGATGGATAGATATAGATTAGAGATATCAATATAGAGATAGATAGACAGACAGACACACACACACACACACATACATACATACTGATTATAGATATAGATAGATATAGATATGGATAGATGGATAGATATAGATTAGAGATATCAATATAGAGATAGACAGACACATACATACATACTGATTATAGATATAGATAGATATAGAGATGGATAGATGGATAGATATAGGTTAGAGATATAAATATAGAGATAGATAGATAGATAGATAGATAGATAGATAGACAGACAGACAGACAGACACATACATACATACATACATATATACATACATACATACTGATTATAGATATATAGATATGGATATCTATGGATATAGATATATAGAGATGGATAGATGGATAGATATAGATTAGAGATATCAATATAGAGATAGCTAGCTAGCTTCACTGTCTACTGTATATATGACCAAAAAGTCTTCATATTTTGTCCGTTTTCATTAAGACCTATGCAATCCACTCCTTGGGAGCTGCATAACTCTTAAGCTTAGGTGGGAAAACCAGTGTTGCAAATAAGAGCAAGCTTGGAGGACGGGTGGGGAGACAAGGGGGAAGAAGAGGCCATAGATTATATTCATACATACATAGGGCAGGTGGCCCACACACTAACATCCCTTTTAATGAACTGATTTGCAGGTTGCAACTGGCCTGCTTTCCTTGACCTATGAGAGCTGGGTTGGTATTGGCGGTGGAGCTAGTCCCTTGGATCTGAGCTCTTCAATTCAGCTTCATTCTCAGCTTTGGAAGGAGCAGGAGGGCGGTAGGTTTCCCACAGCATGACAACGGAGAAGGGAAACGCTATTCATTGAGCGAGGCGGCTCTCGGCATGAGAGTTCAGGTCTGTGCTTGGCCCGAGCGCCAGCCTCCTTCCCGGCTGCGCGTCGTCAAGAGGCGATGTCTGAACTCAACCCCAGGACCCTGGATTTACTTTGCAAAGTTGGAAGGACCCTCCTGAATCGGGTGTTCTCTGTTCTTGCGGGGCGAAGAAGCGGGAAGCTCCTCCGTCCAACTCTTTGGAGAGGCAGATTTTGCGCTGAGGAATGAGCCAACACCGAAAGGAGAAGGGGAAGGGACTGGAGGCTGCCCAGGTCAGTAAAAATAAATGGTCATTCCATGGAGACCGACAGGTTTGAAATGGGATTGTGGTCAGCTTTAGATTTTTATGAATGTCTCGAACGCTTTGCTGCTTTGATTCCCTGACTTGATTAAGAACAAAGCTTTGTGTTCTGGACAAGTTGTTTTCCACTGCAGGTTTCCGTACTGTAAAGCTAGGGGAAGGACACGTGATAGAAAAATGTTTCACTGACTTTCTTTAAACAACTGGAAATGAAAGGAGAGGGAGAGAGAGAGAGAAGGAGAAAGAGGGGAGAGAGAAAGAGAGAGAGAGAGAGAGGAGAAAGAGAGAGAGAAGGAGAGTAGAGGGGGGAGAGAAAGAGGAGAAGGAGAGAGAGAAGGAGAGTAGAGGGGGGAGAGAAAGAGAGAGAGGAGAAAGAGAGAGAGAAGGAGAGTAGAGGGGGGAGAGAAAGAGGAGAAGGAGAGAGAGAAGGAGAGTAGAGGGGGGAGAGAAAGAGAGAGAGGAGAAAGAGAGAGAGAAGGAGAGTAGAGGGGGGAGAGAAAGAGGAGAAGGAGAGAGAGAAGGAGAGTAGAGGGGGGAGAGAAAGAGAGAGAGGAGAAAGAGAGAGAAGGAGAGTAGAGGGGGGAGAGAAAGAGAGAGATGAGAAAGAGAGAGAAGGAGAGTAGAGGGGGGAGAGAAAGAGAGAGAGGAGAAAGAGAGAGAGAAGGAGAGTAGAGGGGGGAGAGAAAGAGAGAGGAGAAAGAGAGAGAAGGAGAGTAGAGGGGGAGAGAAAGAGAGAGGAGAAAGAGAGAGAAGGAGAGTAGAGGGGGGAGAGAAAGAGAGAGAGAAGAGAGAAGGAGAGTAGAGGGGGGGAGAGAAAGAGAGAGAGAGGAGAAAGAGAGAGAGAAGGAGAGAGGGGGGAGAGAGAAGAACAAGGGAGGGAGGTAGGTTGATTTAGAAGATTTATTTCAGTTGGCGGAGAAAAATTGTTAAGAAATGGATCCATTGATTCCCTCCCGGCACCGTGCAATTAATGCTCCTTCTTTAACCTTGATTGATTGAGTAAACTTCTGGAAAGTTGCTGAGAAACTTAATTTGCGCTGTGCCTGACCTGAATGCAGATGTTGGGGGGGGGGGGAAGCTGCTATTCCTTTCCCGTGGCATATTGTCTCGCTAAGCAGAAAGTCGGTGCCAGTAATTCTTTTTCCCTATTAAAATGTTTGTGGTATCGCGCCAGAATCGTTTTCATCTGCGTTCCAAGCCATGCCGTGAATTTCAAAGAGGCTGAAGTCATGGTGAGGGGTGGGAGGGAAAGATTACTTCTGGGGAAACGAAATCGCGCCTGAAAGAGACCCGTGAGGAATAGAAGGATAAACTTGATTTGTGGTCAAAGACCAGCTGGCAAGTTACACATTTCCACGCAATCAGGCAGACAAATGAAAGGAAGTGAAGAGAGAATAACATTCTCAAAGCGTTAACCCACACGAAATAATCTTAGAATAACTTCAACATGAGAAAGAGAGAGGAGAACCCCCTCATAATCTCAAACAGTTAAGAGACCTGGCCTATTCTTGAGATTTCTGAAGACCTTGTTTCTAAATGTCTATGGAGATTCTCCCTCATCCAGGTCATGGTTGTCCCAAAGCTTCCCCTTTTTCAAGAGGTAACTGGACTTCCTTGGTTCTTCTTTGAAGACTCTTTGCTCCTCATCCAAGAAGCTTCTTCAGCTCTGAAGGAAAACCAGAAAGTCCAGTTGCCTCTTGAAAAAGCACCTTGGGGACCAGTTGGTCACAAGATTTGTGTTCTCTTTGTTTGGCCTGGCAAACTGGGACCCTTGAAGCTACGCAGAAAATATAGTCACATGTGTGTAACCATCTCAGACTCAAATGGACACAAAGGTTTTGGCATTGGGGTGTTTTTGAACCTCCCTTGGAGGGCACGGCACAAAATCTGCCCTCCTCCCAAAAGACTCTCCAGTAAGCGCAAGAATTATGGTTCGAATTATGGTTGAAAGACCTTCCAGTTCATCCAGAGAGGCCACCGCCAAAACAGGTAGAGTAGAGAAGTCTGTTTAGATATTTTTGTTGATCTGCATCCATCCAATACTTGTTTCCCCGGCTCCATTTTAGTTCTCTCAAAGCCAAGTGAGATCAAATATATGCGTAGACTTCAGTTCTCAGAATTTCTTAGCCTTAGATTTCTTAGATACATTTAACAGGGGATTGGATATATTCATGGTGAACGTGTCTAGCAAAAGTCTTAGTCTCTTGAGGTTAGAAGAAAGCCCCCAAATATAGTTGTAGCAAGACAACAAGAGTGTCAATCTGGAGCCCATCTTTTCTTTTGGATCTTCAGGGATGCCGGATTGTGAGCTGATACCTAGCCAAAACAACGTTCTTTTCTCTGGGAGTCAAGGACGTTCAGCCTGCAGCTGGATAGATGCGACTGGGGGATGTCTCCAGTAGGGAATGGTGAAGCGATTGGGTCCTGTGATGGACATGTGGGTCAGTGGTGGGTTTTAAAAATTGTTGGAACCTACTCTGTGGGTGTGGCCTCCTTTGTGGGAGTAACTTGACACCCATGTGACCGGATGGGAGTGGCTTGCCGCCCATGTGACTGGATATGAAATTATGAATTAGTACTTAGGTCGGTCCAAGTAGCTATTCAGAAGTTAGTGGTTAGAAGCAATCGTAAAGCAAGATATGGAATTAAAGTATTTTGTTGGCTATTTGAAAGGGAGTATAATATATATTTAATTTTACACATGTTAGCAGCTGCTGGAATTGTATTTGCACAACAGTGGAGAAACAGAGATATGTAAACGAATAAATATTACAATGTGCAGGAATAAATAAATTGACAATTAAAATCAAGAAGGCTTTGAATACTTTTTCACGTGGGATTGGTTTTAGCAATTGCCAAATAATGGAAATAGAAATTAGAAATCCAAAAGTATGAAAGGAAACACCAATTATGTAAGGAAAGATCCCTAAAATGTATAAGGAAATATTACTAGATCATTATTAATGCGTAGATAACTGCAGGGCATTACACACCCACTCACACCCACACCAGTGGTGGGTTTCAAAAATTTTTGGAACCTCTTCTGTAGGTGTGGCCTGCTTTCCGGGTCCACTGGTGGAACCTCTTCTAACCAGTTTGGTAGATTTGACGAACCGGTTCTACCGAATAGGTGCGAACTGGTAGGAACCCACCTCTGATGTGGGTGCAGGGGATGGAACTTTGACTTTCGTTTGGGGTGTGGGGGGGGGGAATTAAAAGATTTCAGAGTTGGGTTTTCCCAGAGGTGCCAATATGACATCTTCAACACACTGGAACTTTGAGGAATTGCCTGCCTTGGAGTCTTCATTGGTTGGGGGTGTTACTTGGATCCCTGACAGAGAGAGGGATGATGTCTCCGCCTTCTACTTCCAGAGTGGCCTTTTCATTGGCCACCATGAGAAAATGCTGGAACAGGATAGTCTTGAGGTGTCCAATGGGATACGGATAATATTTGCTTTATTTCATTGCTTTATTGAGAGGAAGAAGATGCGGTGAATACTTGTGTGGCTGCGAGACACAAAGAATCAAGACCATGCCTTAAGCTCCAGTTAAACTAAGTTATTGCTCATGCCTTTAGACAAGAATCTAGTCCAGTGTTTCTCAACCTTGGCAACTTGAAGATGTCCGGACTTCAACTCCCAGGATTCCCCAGCCAGCGAATGCATTCGCTGGCTGGGGAATTCTGGGAGTTGAAGTCCAGACATCTTCAAGTTGCCAAGGTTGAGAAACAATGATCTAGTCAATTACTATTTTTTTTTGACTATAAGATGCTCTTTTTTGTCTCCCAAAAGGGGATGAAAATGTCTGTGTGTCTTATAGACCGAATATTTCTGAAGCTTCGCCCACCCACCACCATATTTGGGTCTCTGTACACCCCGTTTTTGGGCCTTTTTACAACCTTTTTCAGGGCTTTTTCCGGCCCATTTTAAAGGCTTTTTTCGGCCTGTTTTTTCCAAAAACAGGAGAACGGCTACCAGTTCTCCAGAACTGGGCAGAACCTGCTGAATGCCACCTCTGATCCACTCCCAAAATCAAATGAGCAGGAAGTCTATCTCTTATCCAGTCTTTTCTTTGAGGATCTACTTATCTTCCCGGAGAGCCTTGATTTTCTTTCGCTATAGAGATGTCCACCGTCACAGGAGTCCCGCCTAACATTCTCTTATCTGAAGTCAGAATAGCTCCTAACATTGTTTTGCTATGCAAAATCGCACCACCAACATCTATCTTTTTTTAAAATATATTTTTATTCTTTTTAAACAAAACAACACATACAAAACAAAGCAAGAGGGGAAAGAAGAACAACTTTCCTCCATTTCATCAAGCATGTCGTTTGGTTACAAGTTTTTGTGCATCAATTCTTAAACTTAGAACTAACATCACTGGTTTACATTAAACGTAACTAAATGTTTCGCTGTCATTGAGCATTATGTGTTCAGATTACCATTAATATTCTTTCATTTGTAACAATCCTTATTTCCTTGAATTCATAATTATCTGTTCTGACTCCCCCTCCTTCGCTCGTTCAAAGACAACAGGCAGACAGACTTAAAAGGAAATAACTTTATCAGTCCTCGGCTCAGACTGGCTGCGAGCCCAAAATAAACATAAATAAAGTCTCTGGCAAGAAGATAACAGAATGCAAAAACAAAGATCTCTTACGGCCAAACCAGGTGTACAGAAAGAAAGCAGATCACTTCTCCAAGTGTCTCCTTGAATCAGGGTTACAGAAAGCAAATCACTTATCCATGTGCCTCTCACAAACAAACCATGACCGATGAACAATGAACCATGAACGAATGACGAACGATGAACGTTGACTTCTGCAACCAGGACGTGGCACCATCAGTCCTTTTATCTCCAGAAGACCACACTAACGAGCCCCAGCTGCATTGTTATTCCTGCATCCCGACTCAACTCACAGCAAACTTCTGCTGAGTCCCAACACTTATCTGTCAAATAACAGTGAGTCTTTAAAGTATTATAGTGTCACCTATCTCTAAGGAGTAAAAGCGAAGATTGGAACAAAGAATTCCCATCAGTTTATAATAGACATTCATATTTTCAATTGACCATAATGTCTCCAATCATCCAGAATTCCAAGAATGGTTTCCCATTATTAATTATTAGTCCATATAGTGGTTAAGTATTTCAATTCATGTATACATCAATTATTCCTTACATCATCGTTGATCTGTTTAATATACAAAGATCTTTCTAATATGAAATGGTCACTACATACAATTATACCAAAGTATTCAAATCATCCCACTCTTATACATTAAAAACATTATTGTCCTTTATATATCAAATAAGTAGTACTCTATATCGTAACAGAAAAAAAAAAACTACTACAACATAAGTAAACAGTTTCATTCCCAGGTGTTTTTTTTATCTAACCATTGGTAAATACCGAGATCTATCTTTGTATCCCTCCGAGATTCCTCCTGCTTCAGCTGTCTTTGGGCATTTTCCCATCCATCCTGGTTGTAAAGGTTTACTTCCCTCCCGGTGTGACCTGAACCTCATGCTAATTTATTTCTGTCATGGTGCGATGGCTTGAAGGCAAGGGTGGCAGTGGAAAAGGAGAGTAGAGGCAATTAGTTCAAGATGTGTAAGGGGGGGGGGGAAACCCCAGGAAGACCCAACTAGACATTCCATCAGCCAACTCCCTCCTCTCTCCCCTCCTAAGTGTAGGATATATATATATATATATATATATATATATATATATATATATATATATATATATATATATAGCCAACGTTTTTTTTTCTTTGCAGCTGAAGCTACAAAAAATGTCAGCCCAAAATGAGCTGGAATTAAAAATGATTTATTTTTATTTTTATTTTTACAAAAAATATAGCACCTGGGCTGCTCCAAAGTTTTCAGCAAGACCTACAGCTGAAAAAAATCTTGTACATAATGGATGGATTAGAGCAGTGTTTCTCAACCTTGGCAACTTGAAGATGTCTGGACTTCAACTCCCAGAATTCCCCAGCCAGCATTCGCTGGCTGGGGAATTCTGGGAGTTGAAGTCCAGACATCTTCAAGTTGCCAAGGTTGAGAAACACTGGATTAGAGGGTACAGGTAGCTCTCAACTTGCAACAGTTTGTTTTATGACCATTCAAAGCGATGAAAAACGTGACTTATGACCATTTTATTTCATAGCTGCGAACCAGATTAGGAGTGATTTATCTACAAAGCATACCGTTTCCCTCCAGAAGTTGTGAATGCTCCAACACTGGAAGTTTTAAGAAGAGATTGGACAACCGTTTTGTCTGGAATGGTGTAAGGTTTCCTGCCCGAGCAGGGGGTTGGACTAGAAGACCTCTAAGGTCCCTTCCAACTCTGCGACTCTGTTAATTTGCTCTCACAAAGTGGCCACATTTACAATGAAGGTTTAAAAATGGAATGCTTTCTCTGATACAGCTTGACTTCAATTCTTAATAGATGTCCATCTACTAATCAAAAGCATAATAATATCCATTGCCTATCCCAGTGTGCCTTGATGGGTAAAAATGGAGGGGGGTGGGTTGTTTGTGTTTGGCAAAAAGAGGGAAGTGGTTTGGCATGGCTTTATTCCCATTTTTCTTTTAAAAAAAGTTGTTCTGATGTGTGTTTTTTAAAAAAATAAGAAACTTACATTATGTATTCGAAAGAAACTCCATAAAGGATTATTCAGAAAAAAGAGTTTTATTTCTTTTAAAAAACACAAATATTTCATCATTCGTCAATCATTAAAACATTGAAGTACAATTTTTTTTTGTATGCCTAGGATTATTAATATTAAAGACTGGGGTGGGGGAATGACCCACACAGACTGCAATATATAATTTTTCATGGCAAATGTGATAAAATTCACAGTAAATGGCCTAGACCTATCGGCTATACCAGGGGTTGGCAACCTTAAACACTCAAAGATCCACAAAGGTCCTAACCGGAAGCCCCCTGTTCAATTCTGGAGCCAACCGGAAGTCCGGTTTCCCCACCATAGAGTCTCCTCCTAGCGCGTCATCTTTTTTCCTATTCCTGTCCTAACTGAAAGCCCTATCAATTGTGGAGCTGACTGGAACCGCATCCCCCCCTCTTGCCATAGAGGCTCTTCCCACCCTGCTTCCCCTCCAAAAAACTGGAAGTTCCTCTCAAAATTGTGGTGCCGACTGGCAATAGGGAGCTGCAGCAGAGGGATGAAAGAGCCACATGCGGCTCCAGAGCCACGAGTTGCTGACCTGTGAGCTACACCAAAAGGGAAAGGCTGGAATGCAGTGAATTCTTGTAATATTTAACTGATCTACTGGCAAAGTTCATACTTGAGGTCTCAGATCTTCCATCAAGAGAACAGAGCAGTCTCTTTCTTTCTCCTGGAATTCTAGCCACTTGTAAATCGGACACAAACCTAGTAAACAGTTTACAAACATTTTTTTTTATTTGCAGGTGAGATTTCAAATATATGCTACTGGCAAACTACTTAAGGCTGGTGTCTCCATAAATGTTCTTCATTGCACTTAATTGTGACTCAGAATTATACACACAAAAAAAGAACACCTGTGTGTGTATGTGTATGTATGTAGGTAGGTAGGTAGATATAGATATAGATATAGATATAGATATAGATATAGATATAGATATAGATATAGATATAGATATAGATATAGATATAGATATAGATATAGATATAGATTAGATATAGATTAGATATAGATATAGATATAGATTAGATATAGATTAGATATAGATATAGATATAGATATAGATATAGATATAGATATAGATATAGATATAGATATAGATATAGATTAGATATAGATTAGATATAGATATAGATATAGATATAGATATTGATTAGATATAGATTAGATATAGATTAGATATAGATTAGATATAGATATAGATTAGATATAGATTAGATATAGATTAGATATAGATATAGATATAGATTAGATATAGATATAGATATAGATTAGATATAGATATAGATATAGATATAGATTAGATATAGATATAGATATAGATATAGATATAGATATAGATATAGATATAGATATAGATATAGATATAGATATAGATATAGATATAGATAGTCTTTATTTTTTCTTCAACTAGGATGCTGTATTGGAACAATTGTGTAGAATATTCTTTTCCCTACTTACTTGAAAGTAAGGCCCTCCTACTTTGCAATTCTACTTAAGATCGAACCCTCCAGGAAAGAAATATCCTAAATTTTAAGAGCGTCCTAAATTCCTGTCCCATATTTTCAGCATCACCATCTTCGTTTTCACTCTTTAACGTTTCAGTCATTTTTCAACTGCGGGATTTGGCGATTCTTTCTGAATCTTGGCAAGGAAACCACACTGTCCCTCTTACGCGCTTCCTCCCCCGCCCTTATTTTTTTATCTTCAGTTTCCCAGAAGGTTTTTCCTTCTGCGCCTTTTCAGTTCTGGGTTTTATCATCGATTCTTATGCTAAGAAGGGTCAGGAGATGAGAAGTTTCTCACGTTATGCATTTAGTTCCTCATGAATAATGGGCCCATATCACCTCTATTGTCTGCTCCCAAGCAGAAGGCCGGAGGAGAAATTTCAAAGTGCTGGTATGAACAAGAAGGGTTTGGGGGAAATGTTAGCAGGTCCAGCCGAGGAGGCAAATACAACTTGCAGCAGATGTAATTTCGGAGAAGGAAAGCGTGTCAGCTTCTGCCGAGGAGATTGCTGAGCAGCCGTAGAATGGAGCACAGTATTTTCTTCAAGGTTTTCTGAAATCTTTGGCAAAGGATTAAAAGTGTCCCAAGGGAGAATCTTTGGAGTCAAAAGAGGCTACAGGTTGTTATTTCCCCCTGTCATTTTCCCCCCCTTATTTTCCTTTCAAAGGAAATTCATTGAGTTGATCACTTGGAGGCTTTTCCTGGAATTCTGATAACAGCGAGCATCTCTACAAGGGGGACAATGACTTACACTGTTTCCCCGTCCTGGTGCAGAGCCTGTGTACAGCTGTAGTAGATTGAATTGCCAAGTGTTGACTTTATTTTGGGTCAAACCGACCTTTTTCACTCATGTTTTCTCTCTCTCTCTCTCTCTGTCTCTGTGTGTTAATGAATGCAGAAAAAAACCCCTTATTGTCTCCACTTTTATGGTTTTGAGTTGGCTTGCTATATAAAGTCTTACTGGCAGTGATGTCATGCGGTCCCTTTAAGCAATTTGCGACTCCTAGTTGGTCAATTTTTCCCATTTCCAAGAAAAAGAGTCCAAATATAAATACGATGCTGAATCTTTCTTTCTTTCTTTCTTTCCTTCTTTCTTTCTTTCTTTCTTTCTTTCTTTCTTTCTTTCTTTCTTTCCTTCCTTCCTTCCTTCCTATTTCTTTTCCTCTTTCTTTCTTTCTTCTCCTTCCTCATTTTCTTTTTTTTTCTTTTCCTCTTTCTTTCCTTTTCTTTTCTCCTTTCTTTTCTTTCTTTCTTTCTCTTCCTTCCTTCCTTTCTCTCTCTCTCTTTCCTTCCTTCCCTCCCTCCCTCTCTTTCTTTTCTTCCTTCCTCTCTTTTTCTTTCTTTCTTTTTTCTTTCCCTCCCTCCCTCCTTCCCTCTCTCTCTCTTTCCCTCCCTCTCTCCTTCCCTCCCTCCCTTCTTCCCTTCCTTCTGGTAGATGGGTATCTCATGGGAATGTGTAATTCAGTAGGTTTCTCCCGTATTCATTCACCTTCCTTGAAGGAAGTGATCTACTGCTCAACTTGTGAAATCATACCTCTTTCAACCTCAAATCTTGCTGTATTAAGGATATCATGAATTTAAGATGCAACGTGTGTAAATGGTAGGAATAAGAAATCAACCCATTCATTGATTCATTCACTGATAAAAAGTTTTGTTTGTCTAATCTAAGAACCGATATTCCATTCCTAAGATTTAAGTCAGGTGAAATGTCTGCGAAACTAAGAGGATAGATATTGATGTCCCTCAGCCTGGAGAACCCCCAACTCTCCCGCTCTCCCGGGATCCCTGTGAACTTGTGGACTTGGACTGCTGCAGAATGAGCAGTGTCTTCCTCCTCTCCATCCCCAGGGCCACCAGATTGGAGAAGAAAATAGATTAGCCTCCCCCCCAAGAACTTTGACATTTCTAATGAAAGATCTCGGCTTCTAGAGAGATAGAGACAATCTTAGCAATAGCAATAGCAGTTAGACTTATATACCGCTTCATAGGGCTTTCAGCCCTCTCTAAGCGGTTTACAGAGTCAGCATATCACCCCCACAATCTGGGTCCTCATTTTACCCACCTCGGAAGGATGGAAGGCTGAGTCAACCTTGAGCCGGTGAGATTTGAACCCCCGAACTGCAGATAGCAGTCAGCTGAAGTGGCCTGCAGTACTGCACTCTACCCACTGCGCCACCTCGGCTCTTGAAGAAGGTATGCAGGAATGGGAAAATAAGGGAGACTCAGGGCTTGAGAAAGGAACTCAAAATAATCCTGCCTTCCATCAATCAGTCAGTCAATCAGAATACAGCTGGAAGGGACCTTGGAGGTCTTGTAGTTCAGCCCCCTGCTCAAGCAGGAGATTCTAGACCCATGATGGCAAAACTCTGGCACATGTGCCACAGGTGGCATGCGGACTCATTTCTTAGGGCACATGAAGCATTGCCCTGTCAGCTCCAGTGCACATGTGCGTGCTGGCCAGCTGATTTCTGCCTTCATTTTCGGCCATTTGTCGCCCTCCGGAAGGCGAAAACCATCCAATGTGCAAACTGGACGTTCGGGAATGGCTACTTCTGCTGGAGAAGGATCTGCAGGCTACTTCTGCTGATTGCCAGCAGTTGGGCAGTTCAAGTCCCACCAGCTCAAGGTTGACTCAGCCTTCCACCCTTCCGAGGTGGGTAAACTGAGGACCCAGATTGTTGGGGGCAAATAGGCTGACTCTGTAAACCACTTAGGGAGGGATGTAAAACACTGGGAAGCGGTATATAAGTCTAAGGGCTATTGCTAAGTGCTAAAGAAGGAAGGAAGGAAGGAAGGAAGGAAGGAGAGAGGGAGGGAGGAAGGGAGGGCCATGGTGATGCTATTGCTAGAATGCAGTATTGCACGCTAATTCTGCTGACTGTCAGCAGTTCGATCCTGACTGGCTCAAGATTGATTCAGCCTTCCATCCATCCAAGGTGGATAAAATGAGGACCCAGATTGTTGGGAGCAAATAGGCTGACTCTGCAAACCACTTAAAGAGGGGTGTAAAAGCACTGTGAAGCGGTATATAAGTCTAAGCACGATTGCTATTGCAGGAAAACTCCGCCCATAGTCATAGTTCGATCCTGACCAACTCAAGGTTGATTCAGCCTTCCATCCTTCCAAGGTGGATAAAATGAGGACCCAGATTGTTGGGGGCAAATAGGCTGACTCTGTATACCGCTTAGAGGGGGCTGTAAAAAGCACTGTGAAGTGGTATATAAGTCTAAGTGCTATTGCTATTGTCTGTTTTCAAAGCAGTCCCTAGTTGCGGGCAGAGATGGCTTTAGGAGGGGGGGGGGAGGGAGCCGCTTCAAAAGCCCCCTCCCCATTTCCCAAAATGATAGGACTGATATCTGTGCTTATCTCTTTTCTGGTCCCATTTATCCACGGCAGAGCCTCAGCAAATTAATAGCTTCAGAAATGCGAGGCTCTCTTCTTATTACACTCTTATCGATCCGATTGCAGGGCCTTTAATTGAAAGACACGCGAGAGGTGATGGATCGGGTGAAGCTAAGCCTTGCATTTTCATCCTGGGGGGCTCCTGCAGGAGGAGAGCCGCAGGGCCCTGATTGAAATCCCCCTACCTCCGGTTTTTTTTTTGTGTGTGTGTGTGCGGGGGCGGGGGGGGATTGCAAGGAATTATTTGTTCTTTGTCAGATCTTGTAACAGGCCTTCCAACAATGGGAGGTTTACAATAGGAGATCTTAGATGGCAATGGGTTCAAAATGCTGAGTGTGTGTGTGTGTGTGTGTGTGCGTGTGTACACACACATGCTTTGGAATCCTGAAAAGAGCTTGGATAAAGTGTCCTTTTCTAAATTTGTTTCTAAATATTAAAATCGTTTTTGATTTTAAAATACTGGGTTTTAAGACCTGTCCTCTTTTCTTCCCTCACTCCCCATTGTTCCTTCCTTCCTCTTCCCTTCCTCATACTCTATTCTTCCTCCCTTCTTCCCTTCCTTCCTTCTTCCATTCCTTTCTTCTTCCCTTTCTTCTTCCATTCCTCATACTCTATCCTTCCTTCCCTTCCTTCCTTCTTCCCTTCTTCTCCTTCCTTCCTTCTTCCCTTCCTTCTTTCTTCCCTTCCTTCCTTCTTTCCTTCCTCATACTCTATCCTTCCTTCCTTCTTCCCTTCTTTCTTTCCTTCCTTCCTTCTTTCCTTCCTTCCTTCTTCCATTCCTCATACTCTATCCTTCCTTCCTTCCTTCTTCCCTCCTTCCCTTCTTCTCCTTGCTTCCTTCTTCTCCTTCTTTCCTTCTTTCCTTCTTCCATTCCTCATACTCTATCCTTCCTTCCCTTCCTTCCTTCCTCCCTTCTTCCCTTCCTTCCTTTCTTCTTCCATTCCTTCCTTCTTTCCTTCTTTCCTTCCTTCTTCCATTCCTCATACTCTATCCTTCCTTCCCTTCCTTCCTTCTTCCCTTCTTCCCTTCTTCTCCTTCCTTCCTTCTTTCCCTTCCTTCCTTCGTTCCTTCATTCCTTCTTTCTTTCCTCCTTCCTTCCCTTCCTTCCTTCCTTTCCTTCCTTCCTTCCTTCCTTCCTTCCTTCCTTCCTTCCTTCCTTCCTCTTCTCATAATTTATTCTCCCTCCCTCCCTCCCTCCCTCCCTCCCTCCCTCCTCTGCATTTCTGTATTTCCCATTCAGATTAGGAGCTGACTATATGACAGGCTTTTTGAGACCAGTGGATTGATGCTTAGTCAAAACCCATTTAATTTTGCATCCCAGCCAACGTCATATATTGAGCCTATTTTTTTAAAAAAAGAAAACATTTGAAGGAATAACTGTTCTTCATTGCATACCTTGGACTTCAGTAAGGCATTTGATAAGGTAGACCATAACCTACTACTAGATAAAGTAGAAGAATGTGGGTTAGACAGCATCACCACCAGATTTGTAACTGGCTGACCAACCGTACTCAACGTGTAGTCCTCAATGGAACTGCATCTACATGGAGGGAAGTATGCAGTGGGGGACCCCAAGGCTCTGTTTTAGGCCCAGGACTCTTCAACATCTTCATCAATGATTTGGATGAGGGGATAAATGGGGAACTCATCAAATTTGCAGATGACACAAGCTGGCAGTAATAGCCAACACTCCACAAGACAGGCTTAAGCTACAGAAGGATCTTGACAAACTTGAACATTGGGCACTATCTAATAAAATGAAATTCAATGTTGAAAAGAGTAAGATTCTACATTTAGGCAACAAAAACGAAATGCACAGGTACAGTATTGCTCAACAGTAGTAACTGTGAGAGGGATCTTGGAGTCCTAGTGGACAACCATTTAAATATGAGCCAGCCGTGTGCAGCAGCTGCCAAAAAAGCCAACACAGTTCTAGGCTACATAAACAGAGGGATAGAATCAAGATCACGTGAAATGTTAATACCACTTTATAATGCCTTGGTAAGGCCACACTTGGAATACTGCATTCAGTTTTGGTCGCCACGATGTAAAAAAGATGTGAAGACTCTAGAAAGAGTGCAGAGAAGAGCAACAAAGATGATTAGGGGACTGGAGACTAAAACATATGAAGAACGGTTGCAAGAACTGGGTATGTCTAGTTTAATAGAAAGAAGGACTATGGGAGACATGATAGCAGTGTTCCAATATCTCAGGGGTTGCCACAAAGAAGAGGGAGTCAAACTATTTTCCAAGGCAGGAGGGCAGGGCAAGAAACAATGGGTGGAAACTAATGAAGGAGAGACACAACTTAGAACTGAGGAGAAATTTTCTGACAGTTGGAACAGCTTGCCTCCAGAAGTTGTGAATGCCCCAACACTGGAAGTCTTTAAGAAGATGTTGGATAGCCATTTGTCTGAAACGGTAGAGGGTTTCCTGCCTAGGCAGGGGGTTGGACTAGAAGACCTGCAAGGTCCCTTCCAACTCTGCTATTGTGTTGTATTACCTTTCTTGGAAATGGTGCACAATCAGACCGACAAATTTGGAAAGGGCGAGGATTCCAGACTTTTCTTTTATAGCGGAGATTTCTCCGTGGTGGGAGAACAATTGAAGAGTTGTTAATTGGTTTCCCCTCCCTGTTCTTCATCTAGCCAAGCCCTCTAGGCTGCTCCAAGGGGAGATTTTAATATGTCTTTGTTGGGCAAAAAGCTGCATGAATTCGCAGTGTTGTTATTGTGGCCGTTAGCTGACTGCTTTAAAAAAAAAAAGGATTCAGAATCTGGCATTTCCACCAAGGTGGAAAACTGCAAAAGAGACCATTAGCTCTTCTTCTACCCCTCTTTCATAATCTATTTTCCCCCCCCTTGGGAAAATACTACTGATTGTAGAAATCCATGTCCATTGTATCTGAGATTTAGTAGAGATTGTTGTACATTTCGCTGTTGATTCATCCAGCCCCATCTTAAGCTTTATGAATGTTGTGCATTTCTAATGTCTGTTCTTTTTAATTTTTTATATGTTCCCCTTCCCTGTTTTATCTGTAAGCCGCCCTGAGTGTCTCGAGAGTGGGCGGCATATAAATCCTAATAAAACTCAAAACGCAAACTCAAAATTCACTGCTGTAGGGCGCTGAGTGCCGAAATGGAGGTGCACGTGTGTGTGCATCAGGGGTGGGTTTCTCGCCCCGTTCCAACCGGTTCGGTTGGAACGGGGCCGGCGGCGTCCTCGTGCACGCGCGCGGTGCACGCATGCGTACTAGAATCTGCGCGACGCTCCAGCTGCTCCTGGACGATCGCGCAGGCGCTGTATGCATCCTGCGCATGCGTGGAAGCGCAGAACTCGTCAAAACCGGGTAAGGACCGTGGGCGTGCGGGTGCGCCCTTCGCCATTCCCGGAAGTTACTTACTTCCGGGTTCGGCGACCAACCGGTTCGCAGGGACCGCCACAAACCGGTTGAAACCCACCCCTGGTGTGCATGCCGGAAACCAGAGAGCAGCCATGCATGCGCTGGGAAGGTGATCTTCCAGTTTCCAGCACGCGCATGCACAGCTGGTCTTCATGCACACATGCACGCCAGAAATTGGAAGACCAGGTGACCGATGTGCATGCATGCACCAGAAATCAGAATATCGTCTTCCCAGTGCACAGATGCGCCCTAGGCGGCTGCTCTCTGGTTTCTGGCATGGACACATGCACGCGTGCATCCCCCCATTTTGGCACTCAGTGCCAGAAAGGTTCACCAACACAGCTATAGGGAGTACACAACTGTCATGTGACAAAGTTCACAGCCGGTAATGGCTTTTACTATTCAATACCATCAATAGCTCCATATTTACACACGTCCTTTAAATATGTCACATTGAGATTGTTGAGGAGAAAGGGGGAAATAAAAGAGATTCTCTTTGATTTCATTCTTCAGCTTTTCAATAGGTTTTTTGGTTTGTAACATTTGGTCACTATGCGCAGCTTTTTCCTTGTGTTTTCGGTCAGCACAAAAGTTGCATTCTGGTGGAAATAAAATGTTTTGCATTTGAGGTCTCCAAAACCTCGGAACGAACTCAAAAATCTAATTTGTTTTTATGTATGAATGTATTTCATTTTTAGTGCTGATTTTTCCTCTTTCGGCCCCTGGCTGAGACACATGCTGCGAAAAATAAAGAATAAAAATCTTACTGGAACCTCTTTGTAGGAAGTTTGAAAAACAGGGTGTCTGTTTTTAAGGAAAGCAGGATGATCTTGGGCAAATGCTTTAATTTTTCACTCTATTCCCCATGGCTGATGCTTGGTTAATTATTTAAGATATATTTAATCTCTTCTTTCCACCTTTAACCCCCACCACAGAAAAAAAGAACTTAAGACATATATTTGAAATAACAAGGACTTATCTCTGTTGTTTTTTTTCCTGTCCGGCTGAGGAATTCCTCCTTTTTAAAAAAAAAAACATTCTTCCCAGCCACCTTTTTCCATCTGTATCAGATTGAGGTTTAAAATAGAATAATACTTTAAAAAAAAAAAAATGCTTCGTATCCCAAAGCTGACGGCGAAAATTGTCTGATCCCATTATCGTGGCGAACCTGTTTATGGATGAAATAAGAACAAAAAGGAAGGAAGACAATCAAACCGAAACAATAGGATGTCGGGAGCGAAGTTACCAGACATGAGCCAGGTGTTAGAGCTTATTTGCATATTTCCCACCTTTTATAACACACACACACACACACAAGCACACAGACACCTACTATGGCTGACTAATTGATAGTTGTAGCAATTGCTACAAGCTATCCTTCCCTTCCCAAGGTGTGCAGAGGGGCTATCTTGAGTCAAACGTTTAAGGAACATGCTCCCTCCCTTATTTACATGGTCAGAAAACCTCCCCCCCCCAAGAGGTGCATAATGTAGATCACAGCACATAAAACAGAAGGCGCGTTCTCACAGGCAAGCATGGACACACGGACACAGCATCACCCAGCCTATGTCCCCCCCCACCCCCCCACACCCTAAACATTTCTAACGCCGCGTTTGTCAAAAGCCAAAATCTTCCGAAATGTCCCCACGGATTCTTTTCATCGTTTCTTCCACTTGGGACGTCTCTATCCAGAATGTCTCGGGGAAAAAAAAATAATAATAATAGGAAAGGTGAGCGATCTGCCTTCTTTGACTCTGAATCCATCCATTTCCCAATTTCCATCCTCACCCCCATCAACCCCCCCCCCCACCCCCCGACCCTCCCGGTCATCTTGTACTCCTCATGCCGTTATCCATTCTTATGACGGTAGCAGCCTCTCTCGCTGTTGAATGAAACTGTCACAGCGGGAGGGAAGGAAGGGGTTGGAGCATCATTGTCAACGCCATGGCTGTCTATTGTTTCCCCCTTCTTGCACGCTGTTGGTTCCCTGAACCTCATTCTTTACCGGTGACCCTGATCCAGGGGTAGAGGAGGAAGAAGAAATCAGCAAGAGGAGTCTCCTTCTCCTTCTCCTTCTCCTTCTCCTTCTTCTCCTTCTCCTTCTCCTTCTCCTTCTCCTTCTCCTTCTCCTTCTCCTTCTCCTTCTCCTTCTTCTTCTTCTCATTCTCATTCTCATTCTCATTCTTCCTCTCTTCCTCATCCTCCACTTCCTCCTCTTCCTCCTCTCTTCTTCCTCTTCTTCCTATATCTCCTCCTCCTCCTCTTCCTCCTCCTCCTCTTCCTCCTCCTCTCCTTTCTTTCTTTCTTTCTTTCTTTCTTTCCTTCCTTCCTTCCTTCCTTCCTTCCTTCCTTCCTTCCCCTCCTTCACATCCTTATGATAAACAGTTCCGTCTTACCTCCTGCAAAATTCGGAGCTATAATGAGTGGGCGGTGGGCTGGATCCTTTGTTGCTTTTCAGTGTTTTGTGACACACCGGCCATATGTCAAAATGCCAGGTTTTCTTCCGGAGATTTGTGTGGAAGGGGCTGATTGGGAAGGCGAGGGAGATGGTTGGGGTTCGCTTTTCCATAAAGCAGTAAGAAATAATTGTAATTTGCAACCTTCAAGGGTAGCTCGGACGGATCCAGTGAGATGATGAATGCATTTGTTTGGAATTTGGTGTTTCCAAGACTTACATTTTGGAGACCTATATAGCTTATCGTTTGGAATAATCCCTATTGTCATCTACCTGTCTGTCTTCTCTAGAACTAGACACCGGTGGTTTTTAAAGAGGCCGGAAACAGCGTAAAATTCATGTTTAGCTTGGATAGTGGCCAGGCAGAAAGCTGAGCTTTAGCATTTTTCAGCATGCGACTTTGCAACTGGCAAATGAAAAGGAATGTGTGTGCATGTCTCTCTTACATAAGATATTTGGATTGTTGGAAGTCCTACAAGTAAAATCCATTTTGTTAGATTTCCTTTGATGGCCTGAAAACATTGTTAGCTCCTTTGTTGCCTTCTTATGCCTGAGCTTCAGATTTCCACATCTTATTCAGAAGCAAGGATGTTTAAGAGACACTACGGCCAGCAGTATCCGGATCTGTCATATTTAAATATTCCAATTCTTAGAAATTCCTGTGTAACCACCTCTTGACTCGTTAAAAGACACATTTTTTTTTAAAAAAAATCTATGTTATACGTCTGGTGAGCTTCATTATTCTGATTTTAAAAATTCATATTGGTGGAAGCATAAGAAATGGAAAGAAAACCATCTCAGTTCTGCTTCCAACAAAGGCATTTAGATGGTTCTCACTATAGAAAGAATAGTGAGTTGGAGTCCTAGTGGACAAGCATTTAAATAGGAGCCAGCCGTGTGCAGCAGCTGCCAAAAAAGCCAACATAGTTCTAGGCTGCATAAACAGGGGGATAGAATCAAGATCACGTGAAGGGTTAATACCACTTTGTAATGCCTTGGTAAGGCCACACTTGGAATACGGCATCCAGTTTTGGTCACCACGATACATAAAGGATGTGGAGACTCTAGAAAGAGTGCAGAGAAGAACAACCAAGATGATTAGGGGACTGGAGGCTGAAACATATGAAGAACGGTTGCTGGAACTGGGTATTTCTAGTTTAATGAAAAGAAGGACTAGGGGAGACAGGATACCAGTCTTCCAATATCTCAGGGGTTGCCAATAAAGAATAGGGAGTCAAGCTCTTCTCCAAAGCATCTGAGGGTAGAACAAGAAGCAATGGGTGGAAACTAATCAAGGAGAGAAGCAACTTAGAACTGAGGAGAAACTTCCTGACATGTTAGAACAATGAATCAATGGAACAACTTGCCTCCAGAAGTTGTCAATGCTCCAACACTGGAAGTCTTTAAGAAGACGTTGGATAGCCATTTGTCTTAAGTGGTGTAGGGTTTCCTGCCTAAGCAGGGGGTTGGACTAGAAGACCTCCAAGGTCCCTTCCAACTCTGTTATTCTATAGAGTCTATAAATATATCTTAGATTCAAAATATAGGCTTTCCGAGTTCCTATTTTTAGCCGTTTTGCTCATTACACCGCCATCAAGGAAAGTATTTTGATCTCGGTAATTATGTGGAGAAACATTTCAAAATCACTCCAGCATGTTTACTCCTTACACCTTGAAATGTCTCAGTGATTATGAAGGTCTGCTATCATTTTCAACCTGTCTAATTTTAGTCGTTTAATGCTCTCCTTGCCTCAAAACAGAGCTCAAACTTCCCCTGAGTAATTCCTGTCTGTTCCCAGCCATTTGGAATGGACCCCTTGCTTGCCAGGAGATGCTGGCATTTTATTTGATTGGAGTGGAAAGAAAACTGAGAACTTCAAAAGTAACGTATACAGCAACGATCATGTATATTCTGTTAAGCAACGAATTTTTATTGCACTGTCAAACTATTCAAAAAGGCAGTATTGACATTATTATTCTCATCTTCCCTATTAACTATCTCCTTATCTACTTATGACTATAACTTTGTTGCTTATCACTACTGTTGTATATACATTGAGAGCTTAGGAAACAAATTCCTTGTGTTCACATTTGGCCAATAAAAAATTCTATTCTATTCTATTCTATTATTCCATTCCATTCTATTCTTTTTTATTCTATTCTATTCTATTCTATTCTATTCTATTCTATTCTATTCTATTATTCCATTCCATTCCATTCTTTCTCATTCTATTCTATTCTATTCTATTCTATTCTATTCTATTCTATTCTATTCTATTCTATTCTATTCTATTCTATTATTCCATTCCATTCCATTCCATTCTATTCTTTTTTATTCTATTCTATTATTCCATTCCATTCCATTCCATTCTTTCTCATTCTATTCTATTCTATTCTATTCTATTCTATTCTATTCTATTCTATTCTTCCATTCCATTCCATTCTTTCTCATTCTATGCTTGCGCATGTGCAGGATGGAAAATGCTGGCCTATAAATTCAATAAATGGAAATGGAAATGGAATTCTATTCTATTCCATTCCATTCTTTCTCATTCTATTCTGTTCTGTTCTATTCTATTCTTCATTTCAATATTTATTCTATTCTATTCTATTCTATTCTACTCTACGAATGGAAGAACAATGATAGAATAACAGAGTTGGAAGGGACCTTGGAAATCTTCTAATCCAACCCCTTGCTCAAGCAGGAAACCCTATACCATTCCAGACAAATTGTCGTCCAATCTCTTCTTAAAAACCTCCAGTGTTGGAGCACCCACAACTTCTGTTCCTCTGCCTCACTGCTGTCTAGCTCCGGAGGCAGCTGATCACTGCCAAGACGGCTTCAGCCCCATCTCTACCTCTGATGCAGAGCCCTTGTCTGAGCCTTCCCCAGCCTCCAGGACTGGCCCATGCTCCCCCCCAACCTCCTCACTGTCCGACTCTGCTGCCAGCTCTGCTGGTGGGCCACAACACTTCCTTCCTTCCTTCCTTCCTTCCTTCCTTCCTTCCTTCCTTCCTTCCTTCCTTCCTTCCTTCCTTCCTTCCTTCCTTCCCCTGCCCCCTCTGCCTTGGAAGTGAGATAGTGCTATAATCCCTTTTGTAGATGGGATGGGTTCGATAGCTCCCTGACAAATGCTTCAACCAGGAAAAACATCTTCTGAACTAGGCATGCAGCGGGGAAAGACATCCATTCTTACATTTCAGATTCGCTTCGGCTGACCTCTGCGTAAAGAGTGAATTGTTGCATAAGCTTCCAGGACGTTTGGAGAGATGACATGAGCTTTGAGTTACACACTTTTACACTAAGGCACGTTTTTTAAAAAAACAACAACAACCAAAAAACCGATTTTCTGTGTGTGTTTTTCCCTCCCTGGTTCATTTGTAATGGGGACACTATATGCGTCCAACTGTTGCACTGAAGTTCTAGAAACCATCCTTGCTCGACAGTTGTGCCCCTGGTCTTGCTGCTGTAACGGGGAGAGTCAGGTGACTTCCCTGTTTCCATGGATAAGCAGTTTGAAAGGATGGGTGTGTTATGTTTGGTCGGTCATAGCTAGGGAACAATTCTTTTGGGATATCAAAACAAGGGTGAGGTTTTTATGGGTTCTTAAACTAGGTCTGATTTTGCTGTTATTAAACCCTATGGGACTTTTTCTTTTGACTTGAGATTCAGTCAACAGCCAGATATGTTTGATTTCACCCCAAGAGTGTATATAGCTAGGAACACAGCCAGAGTTTTGCCTTGGACTAAATATTTTAAGTATATCTTTTTCCCCCCTCTTATTTTGGGGAAGAAAAATGTTTTGTTGTTAGCTGTGAAGTTGTGTCTGACCCATCGTGACCCCATGGACAACGTTTCTCCAGGCCTTCCTGTCCTCTCCCATCCTCTGGAGTCCATTTAAGCTCATGCCGACTGCTTCGGTGACTCTATCCAGCCACTTCATTCTGTGTGTCATTCCCTTCTTCTTTTGCCCTCCATCGTTCCCAGCATGAGGCTCTTCTCCAGGGAGTCCTTCCTTCTCATTAGGTGGCCAAAGGATTTGAGTTTCCTCTTCAGGATCTGGCCTTCTAAAGAGCAGTCAGGGTTGATCTCCTCTAGGACTGACCGGTTGGATGGCCTTGCAGTCCAAGGGACTCAATGCAGGAGTCTTCTCCAGCACCAGAGTTCAAAGGCTTCCATTCTTTGGCTTCCTTCCTTCTCATTAGGTGACCAAAGAATTGGAGTTTCCTCTTCAGGATCTGGCCTTCTTAAGAGCCGTCAGGGTGGATCTCCTCTAGGACTGACCGGTTGGATGGCCTTGCAGTCCAAGGGACTCGCAGGAGTTTTCTCCAGCACCAGAGTTCAAAGGCCTCCATTCTTTGGCGTTCAGCCTTTTGTATGGTCCAACTTTCACAGCCATCCATTGGGATTGAAAATGTAAAGAAAAGTGTAGGGGGACCTGATAAAAAACTCGTAAACGAGACTGTGAATTTGAGTGAATGCAAACAGTCCTTGACTTCATTTATTTAGTGACTGGCCACTCGAAGTTACAACGGTGCCGGAAAAAGTGACTTATGATCTTTTTTTCACACTCCTCTCCACGATCATGTGATTAAAATTCAGTCACTTGGCAACTGACTCATATTTATGTTGGTTACAGTGCACTCACCTTTTGAATTCACTGTACATGTCACGGTTCCAAGGAACACCCCCAATGAAAGAAGACTCCGAGCCTTGATTTTCCTCAAAGTTCCATTTTATTTGAGATGTCATATTGGCACATCTGGGAAAACCCAAATCTGAAAGTTTCCAGGTTTTCCTCACCCAAATTAAAGTCCAGGTCCCTGCCCAGAACCCACATGTCCATCCCATGGCCCAATCAGGCACTGTCCAAAACTGGAGATGCCTCCCAGTCACACCATCACAGCTGCCGGGCAAGGTGTCCTTGACTCTCTGAGAAAGGAATATTCTTTTGAGGATATATCTCCCATACGCCTCATAATCCCCCTCCCATATTCCCTCAGTAGAAAATGTGGCGGGCCTGAAGGCCCAAATTTAAAAGATGGCTTCCAAATCTAACAACATCACATGATCCAATCAGGCACCATCCCAGCTGGAGATGCCTCCCAGTCACACCCCTCAAGGTGAAGGGCCAAGATGTCCTTGACTCTCTGAGAAAGGAATGTTATTTAGACTGTATATGTCCCCTCCATATAATCCCCTCTCCCGTTTTCCCACAGCAGGAAAATGTGGCGGGCCTGAAGGCCCCAATGCAAAAGATGGCTTCCAGGCCTTGACACCACAACTGCCTGAGGAACCCAAATTTGGGCCCAGTTGTGGTTGCAAGTTGAGTCAGGTCTCCCTGTAATAACATCCTATTATTGACATGACTGAAGGGATATTAGAGTTCAGGAGGAGGGAGGTATACCAGAGGTGGTATTCAGTCAGTTCAGACCAGTTCACCTGAACCGGTAGCGGAAATCGCGGGTGGTTTATCAAAGAGTGAATAAGAATAGTTGAATGAATAGGTGGCGCAGTGGTTAGGGTGGAGTACTGCAGCCACTTCAGCTGACTGCTAGTTCTGCAGTTCGGCAGTTCAAATCTCACCGGCTCAGGGTTGACTCAGCCTTCCATCCTTCCGAGGTGGGTAAAATGAGGACCCAGATTGTTGGGGGCAATATGCTGACTCTGTAAACCGCTTAGAGAGGGCTGAAAGCCCTATGAAGCGGTATATAAGTCTAACTGCTATTGCTATTGCTATTGCTAAAGGCTGGTCTTGCTCATCCATTCCACTTCATTCTCAACTCAAATCTATTTGCATGGGGGGAAATCAGTGGTGGGATTCAGCCAGTTCGCACCTATTTGGGAGAACCGGTTGTCAACTTTCTAAGCAGTTTGGAGAACCGGTTGTTGGAAGAAATCTCCTTTTGTTTTTTCCCCATTTTACAGGGCTAATCCTGTAAGGAAGGCAGGAAGGAACATTCTGGTGTTGTTTCTAGCCTCATCTTTATTGCCTTCCTTACAGAAAATGCCTCTCCGGTTAACCCTTATTCCATTGTAACAGCTAAGACAAAGCGCCCATTGATGTGAGTGACATTGAGTTGGCCACGCCCACACAGTCACATAACCAATAAGCCCAGCCTACCCATCTGGTCATTAGGACAGAGAACCGGTTGTTAAATTATTTGAATCCCACCACTAGGGGAAATAGACAAAAACTGGAGTGCTTGACACATTAGACAGCAAATAGCCAAGAAGGATGAGAATGTACCATGGAAAACGACAGCCCATAACTTTCTTGGAGACAATTGGGGAGAAAAATCTTGTGTTTGCCGTAGAATTCTATTTCCAGTTCCAGGGAGAAAAAGGAGGCAGCGTAATGTTGGTTTCCTTTTCAATAGCTCCATTGTGGTTTTGCAGGAAGAATGAGTGTTGAGTAAAATGAGAAAATTGCGGTTGAAGAAAGTGAGTCACGAATTCTTCGGTGACACAATTTGACTCACTTTCTTTCCCCGAAAGGACTGAGAAATGATGCGATGAGTCAAACAGGGAAGTGGTTCAAATTGCAACGGTGGAGACATTTAGATATCAATAGGCAACCTGTGACCCCTTTGGGTCATCATTTCAGAAAAATGCCCCTACTTAAAGCCATAAACCGAATGACCACGGTTGGGTACAAAAGCAGTAAGAACAGGAGTGAACTTCTGACTTCCCACAGGCTTCCCCATTGACTTTCCTCAAAAAAAAAAGAAAAAAGAAAGCAGACAGCAGAGAGGGTTGGAATTGACAATCATGTGACTGTGGCTGACCACAGTAGCATGGTGGCAGCACAGAAAGGGCCACAGCTTTGCCAAATTTCAATACCCATGGGTTCTGACACATGCTTCAAGTAGACAATAGGCAATTCTGGAAGCCAAAGTCCCCAGTTGAAGTTGCCACGGTTGAAAATCACTGGTCTACAGGATCCCCAAGGAGGCTTAGGAACGAATATGTCAGGCATAAAAGATCAGGTTCGTATGTGACGGTCCAATTAAGCTGATTTATTAGTAATCATCCCTCTGAATAGGAGTCTTCTCAACTCATGGTGACCACCTGCTCGGATTCAGATAATGGTCAATGGAGTTGAAGGAGAGTCGGACTTAGTTCACTTGTGGCTATCTAGCCGAGGTGGCGCAGTGGGTAGAGTGCTGTACTGCAGGCCACTTCAGCTGACTGTTAGCTGCAGTTCGGCGGTTCTAATCTCACCGGCTCAAGGTTGACTCAGCCTTCCATCCTTCTGAGGTGGGTAAAATGAGGACCCAGATTGTGGGGGGCGATATGCTGACTCTGTAAACCGCTTAGAGAGGGCTGAAAGCCCTATGAAGCGGTATATAAGTCTAACTGCTATTGCTATTGCTATAAGTCGAACTGCTATTGCTATTACTATTGCTATCTAGGGATTCTAGCAAAGGTAGTATATGCTTCCAGTTCACACTGGTTCGGGCGAACTGATATCGGCGGTGGCGCGAGGCTCTGCCCACCCAACCTGACGTCACCAAGAACCTTTGCGCATGCGCTCCTGCTCCCAAACCAGTAGTGAAGAAAATAGAATACCATCTCTGGATTCTCGGCTGATCCCTCTTTTCACCCCCACCTCTGGGTTCTGCCCCTTCTCCTCCTACAGGTTGCTATCTAAACCCATAAAGCAAACCAGGATTGAAAATTAAACTAGATGGAATGAGAATCTGACTTGATCTTATGCAGTCTCTTTGACTCCGCCTCCCTCCAAAATAAGTCTAACTGAATCCAAGAAGGTTAAACTCCCTGGATGTATCTCTGTTCCTGCAATTTAAATGCTTCGCTTTGGGAAAACCTCCCCAGGCTGAAAGTAAAACACTGGTTTTCTTTGTTCAGCATTTCATCGTTTCTCTTCTGACCGAGGCTTCCCCAGAAGCACGAAGCCGAGTCCTCGTCCCAATAAAACCCTTTTGTTTAATTGACAGTGAATTCTTCTCCAGCAAAGTCTTTCCTCTCCCACAGTCTTTCAAAATAATTCATAATTGCCAACCTTTATCAGGCTTGGAGAGTTGCCAGGCTGATACCTTTCAGATGCCGCAATACTTGGCAAGAATGCAGGAATGAACTAATTGTCTCCTGCAAACTCCACTCCCCTTTGGCTCCTCTTTTATGTCCTCTGGGAGGGGCCATTCATCATCCACCTGTGGCTTTACTTCCAAGTCGACCCCTGTTCTTTAGCTGTTCCCTTCGTCTGGCAACTCTGTGCATGCACCCACTGGGAACAGGCTCCAGCTGTTCCTCTGCCTCACTGATGTCTGACTCTGAAGGCAGCTGACAACTGTCAGAGGGCCCTGGCCCCCTTTCTGCCTCCGACACAGAGCCCTCCTCAGAGCCTTCCCCAGACTCCAGGACTGGCCCATCTTCCTCCCCAACCTCCTCACTGTCCGAATCTTCTGCCAGCTCCACTGGCGGGCCACAACGATCACCTCTGAAAATTATTCCAAATCCTTTCGCTAGGCTGTTAAAGGGGGAAGAGGAAAAATGGAGACCCCCCCCCCCACGGACCTGGATTCGTAATACGGAAGGAAATCGGACTTATTAGAAATCTTATTTACATGAGAGAGGTGCAGTGCCTCCTTAAATATCTCGTGGAGCTCCATTTTACAGCAACAGAATCCTGGGAAATGTGGGAATTGCTTGTGTTCGTTAAGGGCTGGGGTAGCTTCCACGGCTTTACCTCCTTTGAGATTTATTACTTGCAGAACAAGGGAGGTGGTTTTTAACTTCATTTGCACCGATTTGCTTCTTGGAGAGAAGCGGGGGGTGGGTGGGTTGTTTAACATTATTGATTCTTCTTGACTTATCTATCTCCGTTGGTACTGTTGACCCTAGCATGATGTTGCCGCAGCCGTTTCCCCCCGCAATGCCCTTGCATTAAGTCCCATTTACATTCGCCTCTTCCCTCCAGAGAAATCTTTTGTTCTTCCAGAAATTGCTCGTCCATTGCCCTGGAGAATTGAGTGGCTGCTCCTTCTTGGTCCTGTGGTCTTCGTTATGACCTCTTCTCAGGACACTGATTGGCTCCCTGTCCCGCACAAGCTTGAAGTTGACAGAGGACGGACCTTTGGCCTCCCTCTCTGTCCCTTTTTGTTGTCTTGTGTTTTGCATCGCAGTGGTCAGAAAAAAAAAAGGACAGGCTGGGGAACAGGAGACCAGCCGCAGAGGGTGCCGAGGGACAGCCATGTTTCTCTTTTTTCTGGCTCACGATGCTCAGGATTGGGCGAGGAGCCGCAATCGCCGCGCGGAAAGGAAGATGGCTTCTCCCACAAGGGCAATAGGCCAAGAGCCATGTTGTCAGAAAGGAACGATTAATCAAGCAAGGCCCTTTGTCTGTGGCTGGAGAGAAAGGAAAAAGAGGAGAGGTGCAAGAATATGGCAATAGGAAGCTTTTGCCTAACAAAGGGCAACGGATTTTGCAGGAATTCCTCGGCGAAATGTGACTTTGCAAACCTTTTGAAACAGACAAAATCTCAAGCTTGCTCTGCCTTGTGAAAAGGTCGAGTGAAAGTGGGTCCGATAAGAACACCAAGAACGTCCATCTTCCTTTTTGCCTAGGCAGCCTTGCCCTGTGGCACAGTATTGCGCTTACAGGCTAATTCTGCCAATAGCCAGCAGTTCGATTCTCGCCAAGGTTGACTCAGCCTCCCATCCTTCCGAGGTTGGTAAAATGAGGACCCAAATTGTTGGGGGCAAGAGGCTGACTCTGTAAAACGCTTAGAGAGGGCTGTGAAACACTGTGAAGCGGTATATAAGTCGAAGTGCTATTGCTATTTCCTTCCTTCCTTCTTTCTTTCCTTCCTTCCTTCCTTCCTTCCTTCCTTCCTTCTTCCCTCCCTCCCTTTCTTCCTTTCACAGTGGTTAGAATGCAGTATTGCAGGCTAATTCTGCCAACCGCCAGCAGTTTGACTCTCAATGGCTAAAGGTTGACAGCCTTCCATCCTTCAGAGGTCCATAAAATGAGGACCCAGATTGTTGGGGGCAAGAGGCTGACTCTATAAACAGCTTAGAGAGGCCAGTAAAGCACTGTGAAGCGACATATAAGTCTAAGTCCTATTGCTAAGTTTGAAAGTAGGTAGATAGGTAGGTAAGGGAGGGAGGGAGAGAGGAAGGGCTGTGGTGGCACAATGGTTAGGTAGGTAGATAGATAGGCTAGGGAAGGGAGGGAGAAAGGAAGGAAAGGAGGGAGGGAGGGAAGGCCATGGTGGCACTGTGGTTAGAAAGCAGTATGGATACAGTATTGTAGGTTAACTCTGCTAACTGCCAACAATTCGATCATGACTGACTCAAGGTTGACTCAGCCTTCCATCCTTCTGAGATGGGTAAAATGAGGTCCCAGATTGTTGGGGGCAAGAGGCTGACTTAGAGAGGGCTGTAAAGGCTTTGTGAAGTGGCATATAAATCTAAATGGTATTGCTGCTCCTTCCTTCCTTCCTTCCTTCCTTCCTTCCTTCCTTCCTTCCTTCCTTCCTTCCTTCTTCTTAAAGGTTGATTGAGCCTTCCATCATTCCAAGGTCAGTAAAATGAGGACCCAGATTGATATGCCACTTCACAGTGTTTTGAAGCCCTCTCTAAGCGGTTTACAGAGTCAGCCTATTGCCGAGGTGGCGCAGTGGTTAAATGCAGCACTGCAGGCTACTTCAGCTGACTGCAGTTCAGCAGTTCGGCTGTTCAAATCTCACCGGCTGAAGGTTGACTCAGCCTTCCATCCTTCCGAGGTGGGTAAAATGAGGACCCGGATTGTTGTTGGGGGCAATATGCTGACTCTGTAAACCGCTTAGAGAGAGCTGAAAGCCCTATGAAGTGGTATATAAGTCTAAGTATTGCTATTGCTATTGCCCCAATAGGCTGACTCTGTAAACCGCTTAGAGAGGGCTTCAAAACACTGTGAAGTGGTATATACTGTAAGTCTAAGTACTATCGCTATCACATGTCATTTCTCACTCTGTCTTTCTTCGTTTGGAATTTTAAGTCCCTGCCAACTGCTCCTCGCCATAAAAATAAAAATAAACCCTGCTAGCATTTCCTGTTTCATATGATGCAGGTCACTCTTATTGACTTAAAACGAGATGAAAAGAAACGGTGTGACTGAACATCGGCACCAACAGGGCAAAGCAAGAAAAGAGACGAAAAGTACAATCAGCTTCGTCTCTAGTGGAGTCAGAGGAAACTGGAAATTCAAATCTGAGCATGATGTCATGTGCCTACCCAGAGCAGAGCACCAAAATTAGTGAAAAAAATTGGTGTCTAGGTGTGCTACTGCCCTCTGCTGGGCAGAAAGGGTGTTGGGGGATGAAATGAAATTTTCATCGATGAACGAACGTGTTTGGACATTCTTGGAAAAGAAACACAGAATTTTATTCTATTCAGTTTGGGACTGAAAAAAAAAGAAAAAAAGACCAATGTCTCCAAACTTTATACATTTTCACCATTTAAAACATGCTTTTTAAAATCACCACTTGCAATAGAGACACAAATCATTTTGCATTGAGGAAACCAAATCCATGTATGGATTCAGCAATATTTGGGTGGCGCTATTGAAGGTACGTGGTGACTCAGTGTTTAAGGCGCTGAGCTTGTCAATGAGAAAGTTTGGCAGTTTGGTGGTTCGAATCCCTAGCGCTGCGTAACGGAGTGAGCTCCCATTAATTGTCCCAGCTTCTGCCAATCTAGCATGTAAAAATGCAAGTAGAAAAATAGGAACCACCTTTGGTAGGAAGGGAACGGTGTTCCGTGCGCCTTTGGCATTGAGTCATGCCGGCCACATGACCACGGAGATGTCTTCAGATTACGCTGGCTCTTCGGCTTTGAAGCAGAGATGAGCATCCTGGCAGCCTGGTTTTCCACCAATAAATCAATAAACAGACACAATGACATCAACACAATCTACCAACCCCTTAGAACAAAAGAATAACATCAGCCAAAATTCCAAAGACAGCTGTTAGGATTCCAAGTAATACACCCATAGCAAATATAACACTGAGACCGGTAGATTCCTCAAATAATAGTTTTTTTGGATGTATCATATCGGCACAGGCTGGTGAAAACCGACTCTGAATGTTCCCACGGTTTTCACCTAATCAAAAGTAAGAGTTTTTTCCCCTTTCCCCAAACAGTCACATGGTCCAATCAAGGTTCCATCCAGTTGCCTAGTGATATCGCTCCTCCTCTCTCTGACCACCTGGAGGAATGACCTTGGTTCCCAGGAGAAAGTATTTTGTTTTGGCTACAAAATCCCAGTTATTTCTATTCCTCCCTCCCTATCCCTCAGCTCCAGTGTGGCAACACTGAAGCCTCAAAATGGCTTCGGTCAGGTCAGCTTCAGGATTGACAGCAGCATTTAAAGACCAAAGATGCTGCAAATAAAGTTATAACTCAACAGATCACAAGAAATCAGATCCTATCACATGCAGCAGATCAAACCAACCTGAAACCGGACCATGACATCATTAGAAGACATCTGAACAGCAACACCAGCACTAATTTACATTCACACAGGCGGTACTTAAAACCAAGGATTATGTCTCAGCAACTACAGCCAGCCACTCTCATAACCCGAAATCAGACCAGGACTCAGAAAGATATTTAAAGACCAGACAAGCACAATGCAAAGCACACTGACAACGTCTCCTCGAATGGTGACAAAACATTTGCAACCAAATCACCAAGCTTGGAACTCAAACCAACCACATAACCCCTCCCACCAGGCTAGTATTTTTCAACCTGGATAACTTTAACATGTGTAGACTTCAACCTCCTAGAATTATTGTGCCCGCTTCTGTGTTCTGGCCCATTCAAAGTCCTCCTAAGGAATGTGAATTTTGTTGGCCACCATGAACAGTGAATCAACACAAGCGCTTTTCTTGTGCACCATTCCGAAGTTGTGGCATGGCGGAGAAGTATGTTTTGAACATAAGTATGCTCCCCTTATTCCCTATTATTCAGTTATGACTTTTTCCTTCTCTTTCACTCAGTGGTTTAATTAGCTCTCATTTACTAAGCGGTGCATTAAAAAAAAAAAGATCGGGGAAACAAACACTCCAAGGGATAATTAGACCACGCCATTCTGATGCTGTCTCAACAACTTAACATCCCTGCAACTATGGGGGGGAAATCCCTTTGCCGTAACTTTAAGTGCCACTGGGTTATCTGTTTTAATCTCTAATCTATTCTAACATGGGTAGAATGGGATGGGATGGGATGGAATAGAGATTGACAAGTGCTAGGCCAGTGTTTCTCAACCTTGGCAGCTTTGAGATGTCTGGACTCCAACTCCCAGAATTCCCCAGCCATCATTCATTCATTCATTCATTCATTCATTCATTCATTCATTCATTCATTCATTCATTCATTCATTCATGCTGAAGTCCAGATGTCTTAAAGTTGCTAAGGTTGAGAAACTTCTTCCCATTCCTAAGACATCGGTATATCCCCTGTTGTTTAGCATCTTACGTACTTTCCATTCGTTTTTCATTTGCAATTTCCTCTTTATGTTTATAATTCCTATAACCTAATATTTACATCTATCAATATTTATCATATATGAGAGGAAGAGTGGGAAAGGAGAGAAGAAAGATAGGAAGAGAGGGATAGGAGAGAGGGTAAGGGCAGAAGATGAGGAGGATAAGGAGGAGTGGAATGGAGAGAGAGGAGAAGGAGAAAGGAAGGGGAAGTAGAATAGAAAAGGATGATGGAGGGAAGAAACGAGGTAGGAGAGAGGTAGAAGAAAGAGGTGTATGGAGAGCAGAAGAGCTAATAATGGGTTTTTATCTTTCTGGGCGTTGATGGCAAGAGGAACTGATGTAATTACTACTTAATTCAATAGGATATTGGCTATGTAATAGTATACATGTGATTTATATGTTATGAAAATGGAAAATAAAAAAGTATATTTTTTTAAAAAACATTTATCATATATTTTCCCCCACTCTTTTTAAAACATTTTTTCCCCTGCCGGTTTGGGTGAATAGGCAGGGGGAAAAAATGCTTTAAAAAGTTTTTAAAAGCTGGCCACGCCCACCCAGTCACATGATCCCCCCACCAAGCCCCGCCCACAGAACCGGTGGCAAAAAAAAATACATTTCACCATTGCTCCCCCCACCATCGATTCTGTCCACCCAGCATTTCTGCAGAGTTTGAAATGATTCTATCCTCCCGTCGCCCACAACATTCTGCCCTTCGGAGGAGGCCAGATAGAGCCATGATTGTTTTAGCATGGCACCACAGCTGGGTCCATGGCTTATTTTGGTTTTGGGAGTTATAAAAAGCAAATGTTTTGTCAATCTATCATCCTGAAGGAACCAGTCTGGAGACGTGTTAGCTTGGCTTATTTTTGTTTGGTTTCGTATTAAGAGCACACATTCATCAAGGCTCGGGCATCTCCGCCAGACTTATAAAGTCATTGTACCCCAGTTTATTTAGATATGTCTGGCCTGTTATTTTGGGAAGGGGAAGAAAAAAGCTGGCTACCCGCTTAGGAGAGGATGTTGATCCACTGAACGAGAGATGCAAGTTTGAAAAAATAAAATAAAACTTGGGGAAGCAAATAAGTGGACAGGAAGAAGAAGAAAAAACCCACAGGGGGCGGGCTGAGCAGGTAACTCTGGGCCTGCTCTAAATAGCAGCTGTTTGATTGAAGTCTGCGAGAAGCCAGAGGCATGCTGAGCTGACCAGATTTAAGATTAGACTAACATTAATCATATTTGAAGCCAGTCATGTGTTTTAAGCATGTTGAATGCATCTGTAGGAAGAAGGGAGGAGGAGGAGGAGGAGGAGGAGGAGGAGGAGGAGGAGGAGGAGGAGGAGGAGGAGGAGGAGGAGGAGGAGGAGGAAGAAAAAAAGGAAAATTTTTAGAACTGGCTAAAAGCCTATGTACCGTATTTTTCAGAGTATAAGACACACCAAGGTTTTGAAGAAGCAAAAACCTTTTTTTTAAAGGAAAGTTTTTGCACTCTGCAAACCTCTCCAAAATGCCCCATTTTTTGTGAAAATGGGCCCATTTCCCCCCCCAAAAAAGGGCATAATAGCCTTTAGGAGGCTTGAAGAATGCTCCCACGGGGTGGGGGCCACCAAAAATGAGCAAAAAATGAGCAAAAAACTGGCCATTTTTCGCAAAAATGGCTTTGTTTTTGTCAAATAAAGGGCATGCATAGCCCTTAGGAGGCTTGTAGAGTGCTACTGGGGTGGGGCAAATTTGAGCAAAAAATGGCCCGTTTTTCACTCACTTCTGCCCTCCCCAGCCCCCAGGAGCACTCTACAAAACTCCTAAAGGCTATGCACGGCCATTTTTGTGAAGGGGGCGGCGTTTCAGGAGGTGAAAAAGGCTGTATTCAGTGTATAAGTTGCACCCAGATTTTCAGCCTCTTTTTTGAGGGGAAAAAGGTGCATCTTATACTCTGAAAAATACGGTAATCCATCTTTTGCATTGCATGGAGTCCATTTGAACACATCCTAATACAGTGATGGCTAACCTTCTTTGCCATCGCGTGCCAAAAGCAGGGGGAAGGGGGACATTGTGCATGTGCGTGCCAACCCCCATAATTTTATGCACCCTCCCCCCTGTGCATGTGCATGCAACACCCTCCCCATGCGACTCCTGCTTTTGGCACGCGATGGCACGGTGGCCCGTTTTTCACTTTTCCCAGGCTCCAGATCCTTTCTAGGCATTCCCCCCCAGGGGCCCTCCGGAGGCCAAAAACGGCCCATTTGCTGACTTCCGGATGGACAGGAAGGTCCATTTCTCTCTCCCTCCCAGGCTCCAGAGCCTTTCTAGCAGCCTAGGGAGGGTGAAAACGGTCTTCCCCACACCCCTGGAGGCCCTCTGGAGGCTGAAAACAGCCTGTTTCCTGACTTCTGGTGGGCCCAGAAGGCCTAAAAATCAGCTGAGCTCACGTGCCCGCCGATATGGATCCACGTGCCACCTGTGTCCACCCTGGCTTTGGGGTTGAATGGAGATCTGAACCTGGACTTTCCCATCCAGATGAAACATTTAATCTCTATCTTTACAGTAACTTTGTTTGAAGCCGAAAGATAATTTTTGTTGTTTCATAAGGCCACTCAACCCTATAATGACTCTGATCTATAGATAAGGTCCCCATGTTTTAAGAAAGATGCTTTCCATGGAAGATTGGCTATAATGAAGCTTCTAGAACAGGAGTCCAACATCTCCTGTCACTGCACTCTAAATCTTTATTAAACAGGTGTCGGAGATAGATTTAGAGGTTCTTCTTAGGTTGGGGTCAGCAACTTGCAGCTCTGGAGCCGCATGTGGCTCTTTCATCCCTCTGCTGCGGCTCCCTGTTGCTGGTCGGGGCCACAATTTTGAGAGGCGCTTCCTGTTTGGGAGGGGGGAGCACGGTGTGCTAGGAGGAGACCAGTGGTGAAATTCAATTTTTTTACTACCGGTTCTGTGGGTGTGGCTTGGTAGGCATGGCAGGGGAAGGATATTGCAAAATCCCTATTCCCTCCCCACTCTGGGGCCAGCCAGAGGTGGTATTTGCCAGTTTTCCGAACTAGTCAATTTTTCTGCTACCGGTTCTCCAGAACCTGTCAGAACCTGCTGAATTTCACCCCTGGATGAGGGGTGGGATTTTCGGTTGGCTGCACAATTGATAGGGCTTTCACTTAGGATAGGCAGAGGATAGGCTAGGAGGAGACTCTATGGTGGGGGGAACCAGACTTCCAGTTGGCAGAGGAAAAAGGACACCGCGCTAGGAGGAGACTCTATGGTGGGGGGAACAAGACTTTCAGTTGGCAGAGGAAAAATAACATCATGCTAGGAGGAGACTCTATGGTGGGGGGAACCAGACTTCCAGTTGGCAGAGAAAAAAGGACACCGTGCTAGGAGGAGACTCTATGGTGGGGGAACCAGACTTCCGGTCATCTCCTGAATTCAATGGGGGCCCTCCGTTAAGGACCTTTGGGGCCCTTTGACTGTTTAAGGTTGCAGACCTCTGTTTTAGTTTTACACATCAGGGAGTGGTGAGGGACCCAGAAGATGTTCCTAGGAGACCAACAGTTACAAATGGCTCCTGCCAAATGACTCTCTAGGAGAGGATGCTCTCCGTGCATTGTTGGCCTTCCTTCCTCCACAACCGGAATGGAATCAGCCAGGTGCTCCATCATGTCACAAGCTCCTTTTGATTCTTATCTCAAAGCCAGACAACCAGACAGCCAGTGGTGTGATGCTAATGTAGCCTCTGGCAGCCTTTGCCAAGTATTGATTAAGCATCCGATTTGCTTCCCTCGATAATAGGCCATCAGACTAAGCCAATAAGTGAGAAGAACACAGACCTGTCACAATCATTCGATGTGACAGTGGAACCAATGGAGAGAAGAAGGGCCGGGATTGGATGATAACGGAAGCGGCCGGGGGGGGGGGCATGAGAGCCGGGGAGGAAGGAAATCTGTCTTAGCAACAGCAGAAAATACCTTCTCTATGTCCCCCCACAAACACCCCATTATCCTTCCCTTCCTGCGCCCTCAGCTCGGTTACACTGGGAAATGCCTGAATAGCTTTCTCGATATTTTGAGCCAGAATGTGCCGTTTCCACCCAGTTAGGAAATTAATCATGAGCGATGAAGATGAGCTTAGCTGGTTTCCTTCCATCAACTTTTAGAACAACGTTGAGCGTAAGAGGGGAAAGGATTCGCCGTTCGATCTTTAGATGGTAGAAATGGCTCTTCTCTTAATCCTTCCTTTGGGCCACTCTAATTGCGAGAGTCAGCCTTGGGCACAGTAATGGTGGAGGGATCAGGCTAGAAAACGGGAGACTGGGAGTTCTAGTCCTGCCTCAGGCATGACATCTTCTTGGGCCAGTCACTCTTTCTCAGCTCTAGAATGGAGGCAATGGCAAACAGATGGACAAACAGACAGACTCTTCTCACCGTTGTCCATTGGTAATCAAAATAGAGCTGAAAGGGACCTTGGAGGTCTTCTAACCCAACTCCCTACTCGAGCAGGAAACCCTAGACCATTCCAGACAGGTGGCCGTCCAGTATTTTCTTTAAAAACCTCCAGTGATGAAGCCCCTACAACTTCTGGAGGCAAGCTGTCCCACTGGTTAATGGTCCTTACTGTTAGGAAGTCTCTCCTTAGTTCCAGGTTGCTCCTCTCCTTGATGAGTTTCCATCCATTGCTTCTTGTTGACCTAGAACTAAGGAGGAATTTCTTGACAGTTAGAACAATTAATCAGTGGAACAACTTGCCTCCAGAAGTTGTAAATGCCCCAACACTGGACGCTTTAAAGAAGAGATTGGATAACCATTTGTCTGAAGTGGTGTAGGGTTTCCTACCTAAGCAGGGAGTTGGACTAGAAGACCTCCAAGGTCCCTTCCAACTCTCTTATTCTATATTCTATGCAGGGTGTATTCTATATTCTATGCCTTTTCCCTCCCCAAGCATTCTCTCCCTTTCATAATGCATATAGACTTAGGTTGTTCTGTGTTCTCGTATAATCTCCAATCCAAACACTGGTCACATGGATATTCGTTCCTTCAGACCAAGGAACTTTTATCCCAGAAGTGGTATTCTACCGGTTCGGACTGGATCATCTGAACCGGTAGCAAAAAATGTGGGTGGCCCCACCCACTCCACATCCCATTTAGGCCCTTTTTTTCACCAAAAGCACATGCTTTGTCTGTGCGCGCATGCACGGAGGTGGTAGGGTTGTAAACTGGTAGGGAAGGTAAGTGAATCCCATCCCTGATTTACACGCACATCCAAAGCTTATGTATTTGTATGTATTAGCTTGTCAAACATGTACAAGATAGCAGGGATTAATATAAGCATGGACATGAACAAACGAAATGAGTACAAATCAATGGGGACATTAGGACAGGGAGGGTAGGCACGGTAGGACCTCTTAGGAATGGGGTGAGGTAGACAGTTTAAGGTTGACGCTGTGGGGGTATGTAACAACGGAGTTGGGTAGAGCGTTCCAGGCGTTGACCACTCTGTTGCTGAAGTCGTAACTTTTGCAATTGAGTTTGGACTGGTTTACCTTGTGTTCTGACCCCCCTCGTCCCACACCAACACACTCCGAGCCAAAGATAAGTTACGGCATTTAATTAACAGACAGACAGGTCCTTGGCAGCAAACCGGCACAGATAAGCCTTGGCAGCAATCCAGCACAGATAAGCCATGGCAGCAATCCAGCCTGCCAAGCTCACAATAATGTTCTCCAACATTAATTCCTGCGTTGACTTCTGCAAGAGGGGCTTGTGCACAAGTAGTCCTTTTTATAGTCTGGAGAGGAGCCTAATGACCACCAGCTGAGTGCAATTACCTCCTGTACTTGCACAACTGTTCCTGACGCCTATTAGCTTCTCGGTGCCGGGCATCCAGGAACAACTCACTGTCAGGATCACACTCCCTTGTCTCCTCCCCACTGGTCCAAGGCTCAGGAGCCTCCTGGTGGTCAACCAGCCTCTCTGCCCCCTGCTCGGAGTCGGAACCCTGTCCAGGGCCCTCCACATCCTCCAAAGCCGACTCATAGGGCCCCTCGCTGTCGGAGTCTGGTGGCAGCTCCAACGGCTCCTGCTGGGCCACAACACCTTGAGTTTGTATTGATTGCTTGCCTGTGTATTGTTGAGGTAGGGTCTCTCTTCCAACTCAGACTAGCTGAGGTCTACAGCAAGCGTAATGCATTGACCGTGGGGAATATCTTGAAAAAGAGCACCGTGAACATTTGCTTTCCTTTGTTGTAATTATTCTGAAGCTTCGATGATTACTGTTACGTGCTCAGTCCCAGATGAGAGGAGATTCCCAGGCGGAATTCCCTTGGAAGATTGACTAAAGTTGGTGAAATGGCAACAAATGAGATGTGTTATTTTCCATTCAATCATGAGGCCATTTTTATACCCAGCGTGCCTGATAGAAAGTTCCTTTTCTGGAACATATAAAACTATCAGAGTCTCTAGTAAAGTTGGTCTCCAATTACAACTTTGGGTATAGTAGAGGAATATTTACTTGTTTTAGGGGGGCAGAATTCATAAAGGGTCTGTTGTTGTTAGTTGTGAAGTCGTGTCTGATCCATCGCGACCCCTTGGACAACCTTCCTCCAGGGCTTCCTGTCCTCTACCCTTCTCTGGAGTCCATTTAAGCTCACGCCGACTGCTTCGGTGACTCCATCCAGCCACCTCCTCTGTCGTCCCCTTCTTCTTCTTTTGCCCTCCATCGTTCCCAGCATGAGGCTCTTCTCCAGGGAGTCCTTCTTCCTTCTCATTAGGTGGCCAAAGTCTTTGCGTTTCCTCTTCAGGATCTGGCCTTCTAAAGAGCAGTCAGGGTTGACCTCCTCTAGGACTGACCGGTTGGATGGCCTTGCAGTCCAAGGGACTCAGGTGATAGATAGGCAGGCAGGCAGGCAGATAAACAGATAGATAGGTAGGTAGATAGAAGTCCCCTTCTTCTTCTTCTTCTTCTTTTGCCCTCCATCGTTCCCAGCATGAGGCTCTTCTCCAGGGAGTCCTTCCTTCTCACTAGGTGGCCAAAGTCTTTGAGTTTCCTCTTCAGGATCTGGCCTTCTAAAGAGCAGTCGGGGTTGGTCTCCTCTAGGACTGACCGGTTGGATGGCCTTGCAGTCCAAGGGACTCAATGCAGGAGTCTTCTCCAGCACCAGAGTTCAAAGGCTTCCATTCTTTGGCTTCCTTCCTTCTCATTAGGTGACCAAAGAATTGGAGTTTCCTCTTCAGGATCCGGCCTTCTAAAGAGCAGTCAGGGCTGATCTCCTCTAGGACTGACCGGTTGGATGGCCTTGCAGTCCAAGGGACTCGCAGGAGTCTTCTCCTGCACCAGAGTTCAAAGGCCTCCATTCTTTGGCGCTCAGCGTTTCTTAAGTCTTAGCCATTGAGTCACCTTTTCTTTTTTGCAGACAATGAACCTGTTAATCCTTTACAGGCTGCAAGACTGTTTGGCTGGAGATTATAACACACCTGTCCTTCTCTTCCATTGTTAGATGTTTCGCAACAGACCTGAGATGGAACGATGCAAAAAGATCTCCCTACTTTCCTTGGGCTCCAATCAAGACGTTAATTCCCTCCCAACCGGTTTCCAGCACATGTGAGTAATCTAGAGATATCATTATAGCAATAGCAGTTAGACTTATATACCGCTTCATAGGCCTTTCAGCCCTCTCTAAGCGGTTTACAGAGTCAGCATATCGCCCCCACAGTCTGGGTCCTCATTTCACCCACCTCGGAAGGATGGAAGGCTGAGTCAACCTTGAGCCGGTGAGATTAGAACCGCTGAACTGCAGATAACAGTCAGCTGAAGTGGCCTGCAGTGCTGCACCCTAACCACTGCGCCACCTCGGCTCTTGAAGGATTTGCCACAACTTGGCATAGATTTCTCATCCAACTGGGCGTGGGTTGCTGCTGGCATTAATGTCAGTTCGGTTCACATGCAATTTTGCGTGCAAGCACCACACGTGCATGCAGTTACCCATAAATAGATCTGTGCATGTACAGAACATTAAAAATGGGGGGGAAAACCATGCCACCCTGACCGGGGAACTAGTTTGGAGGCATGGCAGGCCTGGGTAGTTGCCAGTTCTGATGATACAGGCCAGCAAACCACTTCTGGTTCAGCCGAACCGGTCCGAACCGTTAACCCATCTCTGCATCCAGCCATATATATGAAATCAGGTGCCAAAGTAAGGTTGACGCATCTTTCCATCCTTCCGAGGTGGGTAAATTGAGGACCCAGATTGTTTGGGTGGGGATGGGCAAGAGGCTGACAAGAGAGGACTGGAAAGTGGTATATAAGTCTAAGTGCTATTGCTGTTGCTATTTCTCCTTCCTTCCTTCCTTCCTTCCTTCCTTCCTTCCTTCCTTCCTTCCTACCTACCTACCTACCTACCTACCTACCTACCTACCTACCTACCTACCTGTTAGAATGCACATTGCAGGCAAACTCTGCCAACTGCCAGCAGTTTGATCCTGACTGGCTCAAGGTTGACTCAGCCTTCCATCTTTCTGAGTACTTAAGTCTAAGTGCTATTGCTGTTGCTATTTCTCCTTCCTTCCTTCCTTCCTTCCTTCCTTCCTTCCTTCCTTCCTTCCTTCCTTCCTTCCTTCCTTCCTTCCTTCCGAGGTGGCACAGTGGTTAAATGCAGCACTGCAGGCTACTTCAGCTGACTGCTAGTTCTGCAGTTCGGCTGTTCAAATCTCACTGGCTCAGGGTTGACTCAGCCTTCCATCCTTCCGAGGTGGGTAAAATGAGGACCCAGATTGTTGTTGGGGGCAATATGCTGACTCTGTAAACCGCTTAGAGAGGGCTGAAAGCCCTATGAAGCGGTATATAAGTCTAACTGCTATTGCTATTGCTATTGCTATTGCTATTGCTATTGCTATTGCTATTGCTATTGCTTCCTTCCTTCCTTCCTTCCTTCCTTCCTTCCTTCCTTCCTTCCTTCCTTCCTTCCTACCTACCTACCTACCTACCTACCTACCTGTTAGAATGCATATTGCAGGCAAACTTTGCCAACTGCTGGCAGTTCGATTCTGACTGGCTCAAGGTTGACTCAGCCTTCCATCTTTCCGAGGTGGGTAAAATGAGGACCCAGATTGTTCGGGGGCAAGAGGCTGACTCTGTTAACCATTTAGAGAGGGCTATGAAGCACTGTGCAGCGGTATAGAAGTCTAAGTGCTCTTGTCTATTGCTATTCATCTTGACATGAATGAGGTCCACTGAAGTGCTCTCTCTGAAGGATGCAAGGTGCACCACGTGGATCCAACTTGAAACAAAGTCATCCATCCCTTCACTTCACTGGAAATGAACTTCTGGTCATACATCGTAGCTCATCTTCTCGGGCAAAGGATGTGGATGCTTTGTTCCGTTTTCTAGCCTCACAGTTTTGTGCACAACGCTTTGGGAAGTTGATTCAAAGTCATGCTTTGTAGACCTCTTTGTCAAGATTGGGCACCTAGAAAGCATCGCATAACTCCAGGGCCTCTTGTGCAGGTTGTCTTGAGTCAACAACGGCACACAGGAGTAGATTGGAATATACAGAAGCAGATGGTTTTCACATACATACTTTTGTAGGTTAAGGCAGAAGTCACCAACTGGTTCGTGGTTCATGGACCACTGGTGATCCACGAGAAAATTTTGATGGTCCAGAACAATTATTTGCATTTTTTATATTGCACTAAATCAGAGGTCCTCAAAATACGGCTCCTGGGCTGGATACATGCAATGAACGCTTGTGTTGCTGCAGAGAGTCTCCCCCTTCGGGGTTTTTTTGTGTGGGTCAGAAATTCCAACATGGGGTCTGCTTCAGCCTCCTGGTGTGGGGCTTTGGGTGAAGGTTGGAGGGAAGCACCGCTGGTGGTGAAGAGCCGGAGGGCCTTGTTCCAGTGGGACTGCATCATGGCCTGGAACTGGCTGACCATCTCAGCCCACTGCAGAAGCAGCTGAGCTAGGCAGCAGCAGCAGCCAGTATCACTGAAGTAGCCACAACTTTCCCAAATATTCCCTCGCACGTCTAAGATTTTGGATGCTTTCTGTAATTTAACCTATTTGAGGGACCTTGATTCAAAAATTGTTGCCTCATTGTATTTTGACTTCAGGAGTCATCTATCGAAACATTTGGAAGACATTAAGCTGGGGGGAATCGGTAATGAGTGTATATACAACCTCCATCCATTAGATGGTAGTGTTCAATGTCCCTGTGGTTTAGCTCCTCTCGTCTCCGTTTTTTCCTCGCGGAAATTTCTAAAAAAAGGGCTATGTATGAATCTTTTTTTTTTTTGTGGGGCGGGAGAACAGGGACTACGTGAAAATAGCGCTTTCATAAGATAGACAAATGTCCAAATAGGTTTTGTTTCTATTTTCTAGGGAAAAAATTGATTTAAAAAATAAAATAAAATAGAAGATAGTGTTGATGATGCGGGTGTCAAAGGTACAATCCTGGAGTGGGAATCAAATGCTCAATTGCAATCAACACGAGGAATCATCAAACCAGGCATAAGCAAGGACCAAAACAAAGGGATTAAGGGGTTTAGATCAGGCTTGTGTCAGCACTTTTCAAATTTGGCTTCTTTAGGACAGTGGGGAAATTCAATTTTTTTTTACTACCGGTTCGGTAGGTGTGGCGTGGTGGGCGTGGTGTGGCTTGGTGGGAGTGGCAGGGGAAGGATACTGCAAAATCTCCATTCCCTCCCCCCTCCAGAGGAAGGATACTGTAAAATCTCTATTCCCTCCCCACTCCAGAGAAAGGATACTGCAAAATCTCCATTCCCTCCCCACTCCAGGGGAAGGATACTGCAAAATCTTCATTCCCACCCCACTCCAGGGGAAGGATAGTGTAAAATCTCCATTCCCTTCCCACTCCAGGGGAAGGATAGTGTAAAATCTCCATTCCCTTCCCACTCCAGGGGAAGGATACTGCAAAATCTCCATTCCCACCCCACTCCAGGGGAAGGATACTGCAAAATCCCCATTCCCACCCCACTCCAGGGGAAGGATAGTGTAAAATCTCCATTCCCTTCCCCCTCCAGAGGAAGGATACTGTAAAATCTCCATTCCCTCCCCACTCCAGGGGAAGGATACTGCAAAATCTTCATTCCCACCCCACTCCAGGGGAAGGTTACTGCAAAATCCCCATTCCCTCCCCACTCCAGGGGAAGGATAGTGTAAAATCTCCATTCCCTTCCCACTCCAGGGGAAGGATACTGCAAAATCTCCATTCCCACCCCACTCCAGGGGAAGGATACTGCAAAATCTCCATTCCCACCCCACTCCAGGGGAAGGATACTGCAAAATCTCCATTCCCACCCCACGCTGGGGCCAGCCAGAGGTGGCATCTGCTAGTTCTCCAAACTACTCAAAATTTCCACTCCCGGTTCTCCAGAACCGGTCAGAGCCTGCTGGATTTCACCCCTGCTTTAGGGTGTATGGACGTCAACTCCCAGAATTCCATCCTGGCTGGGGAATTCTGGGAGTTGAAGTCCACATATTGGCCTAGACCAAGAGTAAAGATATCTACAACCATCTTGCGATCTAAGGAAGTGAGACATAGACACTGACTTTTGTAGGAAGTTAGCCACCCCACCCCTCCCTCTCCTAGAAGAATGAAATATTTTAGGAAATATTAAAAAGGCAGAATATTATATTTCCCTGGGTGAGAAAAGGAGAAACGTGTTTTAAAGACAAAGCAACTCCCTGAAGCTCCCTGTCCTCCCACTTTGTCAATGGGCCATTAAGGCCTGAGCCAGTCTATGCTACATAACAAAGATCTACCCGCCCTTCAGACAGAGCCATTTCATTGTCCTTCATTGCACCACCCACCAAGTTTCGACCAAACGTAGCACACAGACAATCTACAAAGTTGCTATGACCTCTGACAGCAACCAATCAGGGTACTCTTCCTGTGCCCCAGGAAGTTCAAAGCCCGGAGAGGGCATAAAACCCTCAGCATCACTTCCCTTTTCACCCAGGAGCTCCAAGGCGTGTGATCCTGTCCACCATTAAACCATCTTTTCAAATAGCCTCCATGAATCCTGTGTCTTTTTCCCCACTTGGAATTGAACCCAGATGGACATTTTCTTCTAACACTTTCTTCCAAGCTTAAAGTTGATGTTCTACCAGGCTTCCTCTGAATTTGAAACATGGACTCTGTTACTCTCCTGGAATATTTCTCTCTGTATCTACTGCAGTGGTGGGTTTCAAAAATTGTTCGAACCTACTCTGTGGGTGTGGCCTCCTTTGGGGGAGTGGCTTGCCACCCATGTGACCGGATGGGAGTGGCTTGCTGTCTATGTGACCGGATATGAAGATGCCGACGACACTTGTCAGAACCACCTTAAATTACCTCACACACAGCACTGGCATGCATAAGAATAGGATGTAAACTTGTTTTTTAAAAGGCATCTTCGGTTTGCGCTAAAACAACTTCAATACACGCAATGTTCTTGTCAGATCCTCTCCATTAGATAATTAGGAAAGAAGACCACGAGACTCCATGAGTAGAAATCAAGTGTACTTTTACTAAGTATAAATGATTAAAGGCATAGCGAAGCGAAGTCTGATTATTTAGGCGCGAAAGCGATTGATATATAGAATAGCCCATTCCCCACCCCTTGGCATCACAGTTACAGTCCAATCGTAATTCTCTCAAGTGTCAGGTGTGAGATAACTTCAAAAGGCATCACGAAGTTCTGCTTGCACCACAAATGCAGTAGTCATCCTTACCTTTCACAGAGGCACTGAGTTTTATAAATATGAGCATGATAGTATAGAATAATCATATCCAAGGACCAGTGGTGGGTTTCAAAAAAATTTGGAACCTCTTCTGTAGGTGTGGCCTGCTTTCCGGGTCCACTGGTGGAACCTCTTCTAACCGGTTCGGTAGATTTGACGAACCGGTTCTACCGAATAGGTGCGAACTGGTAGGAACCCACCTCTGATCTACTGCCTAAAATACCCGTTCTTTCACACCTGCACACACAGAAGAACATACAAGCAGTCCTTAGAGTGCTTGTAGGGTGTGTTTCAAGAGTCTTTGTTGTCAGATCAAGGCAAAGGATCCTCCCAGCGTCCTTTCTACATTTTTTTTTAAAAATGGAACAAAAGAATAAGTGGGATCCTTGTCTCCAACCCATGGCAGATTTTTTCCCCCCTTTCCCCTTCCCCGTCCCTCTCCCTTTCTCGCTTTCACAGGGAATGAGCTGCAGGTGTTTTACTACAACACAAAAGTTAACAAGGCTAGAGGTGTTGGCCAACAGCCAGGAGAAGAAAATTGCCCTAGAAGAGCAAGATGAGAAAATGACAAGAATTGTCCCATGCTGAGTTTTTGTACCTTTTTGTGACTTCCCCCCCAAATGAAATGCATCGGTCAGTAATCAAAGGTTTTAAAAAGTCCTTTTGGCTTCTTGGCCTCTGAATCAAAATGCGAAGACCATCTGCCGGGATTTTATTGTCTTTTGAGAGCTATCAACCATATCCTGATCTCAGTTACGCCACTGTAAGCCCGTAACTTTGTCTCGGAGGAAAATCAAAAGGAGTTACTCTTTTTGAGCCACGCATCAGGGCAACCGACTGATGAAAATCTAAATTTGTACCCACCACCCATTTCCTGCGAGCATACGGTTCCCTCTCTCTCTCACCAGAGTAATATCGGTGGCCCGTTTCCCCCTTTTCAGCCTTGTTGTCATGGTGATTTCCTTCCCTTCTCTGGAGCTGGTATGAAATCTCTGGATTATTGTCTCCATGTTTATCTGCCCACCTCAATCAAAGTCGGAGTTCAATGAGAGTGCAAGACACAAAGAGAAGGCGGTGTAGCTACTGATCTCGGCCTTCTGCTCCCATTCTCTGTGGAGGCCAAAGTCTTCCTTGCCAAGTCCATCCTCAGATGTCCCAATAAATAAACACAACATGCTTTGTCTAGCACTTCCAATATTGACGACAAGGGAGTGGGGGGAAAGGGGTGGGCTGCCTCTCTTGATTGCTTTGAAAACAAGGCCGGCTTATTGGGTGTGTGTGTCTGTGAAACTGTGCATTATCGAACAATTAAAACAGATTTTGCAAGAGAAGCAGGCAATCCGCTTTTGAGGATACCGAGGAAGGAAGGAAGTCGTTTTGAACAAACAAAGAGGGACTTCTGCACTCAGGTGACAGGTCCAACTGTAACAGAGTGGGAATTAAAATTAGGAGAAGCCTGCTCAGATAGGCCATGCTGGATTATAGAGATATCCAGACAGAGAATCCAAGTAAAAATGAGTCTAGGGAAAGAAGTCATGGCTATCCGCTCTGGATTGCTTAGAAGTATGGCAGTGTGGCTCAGCAGTGGCTCAGTGGCTAAGACGCTGAGATTGTCAATCAGAAAGGCCGGCAATTCGGCGGTTCGAATCCCTAGCGCCGCGTAACGGAGTGAGCTCCCGTTACTTGTCCCAGCTTCTGCCAACCTAGCAGTTTGAAAGCACTTAAAAATGCAAGTAGAAAAATAGGAACCACCTTTGGTGGGAAGGGAACAGTGTTCCGTGAACCTTGACTGTTTAGTCATGTCGGCCACGTGACCATGGAGACATCTTCGGACAGCACTAGATGTTCGGCTTTGAAACAGAGATGAGCACCGCCCCCTAGAATCGGGACCGACTAACACAGGGATGAGTTGCTGCCGGCATTGGTGCCGGTTCGCTTCACGTGAGCTTTGCATGGGCTGCATGCACATGTGCAGTTGACTATAAATTGTTCTGCGCATGTGCAGTACATGAAAAAATACTAAAAAATACTAAAAAACACTGGGGAACCAATTGGGGGCATGGCCAGCCTGGGTTGCTGCGATCCAGGCCAAAATACCACTACCGGTTCATGTGAACTGATGCGAACTGGTAGCAACCCATCTCTGGATTAGCGCATATGTGCGAGGGGAACCATAAAGCCATAAAGACAGTCTACTCAAAAGGAATCTGCTTCAGCACAAGTAAAAACCTGGCTGTTATTGTCTATTAAACGTTCATCCTTGGTTCCTTGAAATTTTGGTAGTCCCTAGCCACCAAGTCCAGCTGAAGGGCAAAATATCAATTTATTTGGTGATCCAAGAAGCATAGCTCAAAGGAAAAAACTGTAGTAGAGTAGTAAGCCCTTCCTTCTTAGACTGAAAGTCTTTGGTTCAACCCGAAGAATACTTTGATTGACCGACTGGTTTTAAAATATTTATATGGCCGTCCAACTTTTAGACAACTGTGGGCAGCTGGTGGCAGCAGAAAGGTTCCTGGTTGAAACTCTGATGGTACAGCTTTGGGAAATTATTGAAGTCCAATAAATGGAGGAGGCTAGGTTTGGTAAGATAAGTGCAAGCTTAAGTCCCAAGCAAAGTGGAACATTGATTTAACTCAATGTAAGAACAGCAATAGGGAAGCGGTGGCTCAGTGGCTACGACGCTGAGCTTGTCGATCAGAAAGGTCAGCAGTCTGGTGGTTCGAATCCCTAGCACTGCATAACAGAGTGAGCTCCCGTTACTTGTCCCAGCTTCTGCCAACCAAGGAGTTCGAAAGCACGTAAAAATGCAAGTAAAATAGGAACCACCTTTGGTGGGAAGAGAACAGCGTTCGCCATTGAGTCATACCGGCCACATGACCATGGAGACGTCTTCGGACAGCGCTGGCTCTTCGGGTTTGAAACGAAGATGACAACCGCCTCCTAGAGTCAGGAATGACTAGCACATATGTGTGAGGGAAACCTTTACCTTTAGTCTAGTGAAAAGCAGAATCCGGGGTGATATGAGAGCCATGTTCCAATATTTGAGGGGCTGCTATGTTCCATATGTTCATATGTTTTAGCCTCCAGCCCTTTAATCCTCTTAACTGCTGTACTACCATGTTTCCTTGAAAATAAGACAGGGTCTTATTTTCTTTTGACCCCCGAAATAAGCGCTTGGCCTTATTTTTGGGTAGGTCTTATTATTTTTGTGGTGTAGGAGGCAGCGATCGTGGTCACCTCATGGCTGCTGCCGTGTTGCGATATTTTCAGGGAGGGCTTATTTTAGCGCATGCGCTCAAAAGCCCGATTGGGCTTATTATCCGGGGAGATCTTATTTTCGGGGAAACAGGGTAGTGATTGTAGGCTTTAACATCTGAAGGTTCAAAGTTGTGAAGGGTTTTTTTTTTTGAGGGGTGGGAGGGGGTTTTTTATGTCATAATCCCGATGGCTTCTCAAAAGCCAGCGAAGTCCGCTTTCCCTTCTGTATGTGTGCCCCAGAGAAAGGGGCCTCACATTTCCTTCCGACAAGGGAATGTAAGCCGATCTTGGCCACAGAAATCTTTGCTCAGCAATTTCGGGCTTGTTTTCATTGGCCGGCCCTGAAAGCAGTTTGGGATGCTGTACCTTTGCCAAGGGAAAGGCTCCGTTGAGGTTGCTTAAAAGCCAATTCTGCAGGAGAGGAGGCGGGGCACGGGTGGAAGTGGGGACATCTAATTGGGCCTGAGGAAAGCCAGGCTCCGATATTGTTCAAACAGTTTGCAGGCTGAGGAAAGGGAGCGTTCAGGGATGGGCAGTTCCCTTTCCCAAAGGGCCATACAAGAAACTGGGATGGCCACGGAAGGTTGAACCGACCGGGTTGCGAAGGTGCAGAGCAGAGGTGGGTTCCTACCAGTTCGCACCTATTCAGTAGAACCGGTTCGTCAAATCTACCGAACCGGTTAGAAGAGGTTCCACCAGTGGACCCGGAAAGCAGGCCACACCTACAGAAGAGGTTCCAAAATTGTTTGAAACCCACCACTAAGTCCTTGGATATGATTATTCTACCCTATCATGCTCATATTTATAAAACTCAGTGCCTCTGTGAAAGGTAAGGAGGACTACTGCGTTTGTGGCGCAATCAGAACATTGCGTGTGTTGAAGTTGTTTTAACGCAAACCAAAGATGCCTTTTAAAAAACAAGTTTACGTCATATTCTTATGCATGCCAGTGCTATGTGTGAGATAATTTAAGGTGGTTCTGACAAGTGTCGTCGGCATCTTCATATCCAGTCACATGGGCGGCAAGCCACTCCCATCCGGTCACATGGGCGGCAAGCCACTCCCACAAAGGAGGCCACACCCACAGAGTAGGTTCGAACAATTTTTGAAACCCACCACTGGTGCAGAGAGAGACACATATGGGTGCAAACTGAAAACAAGGCAGTTGCTGTCAGGCCTCGAAGCCATCTTTTGCATTGGATCTTCAGGCCTGCCACATTTATTGCTGTGGGAAACTGGGGGGGGGAGGGTGCGATTATATGGAGTGGGGTAGATTGAGTCAAAATTGTCAGAGTTTGTTGCAGAAATCACACCCGGAAAGCATGCACAGATAACTTGATTCAGCAGGATTTATTAACTTCTTTATATACATACCCTGTTTCCCTGGATAATAAGCCCAATTGGGCTTTTGAGAGCATGTGCTAAAATAAGCCCTCCCCTGAAAATAAGCCCTCCCCAAAAATATTTCAACACAACAGCAGCCATGAGGTGACCACGCTGGCCACCTCCTGCACCTCAAAAATAATAAGACCTCCCCGAAAATAAGGCCAAGTCATCGAAAGAAAATAAGACCCTGCTTATCGGGGAAACACAACAATAACGCATGAGTAAATGTACAATAGGGCATGTGGTGGCTCAGTGGCTAAGACTCTGAGCTTGTCGATCAGATTCCCTAGCGCGGCATAACGGAGTGAGCTCTTGTGACTTGTCCCGGCTTCTGCCAACCTAGCAGTTCGAAAGCAGGTAAAAAATGCAAGTAGAAAAATAGGAACCACCTTTGGTGGGAAGGGAACAGCGTTCCGTGCACCTTCGGCGTTGAGTCATGCCGGCCACATGACCACGGAGACGTCTTCGGACAGCGCTGGCTCTTCAGCTTTGAAACGGAGATGAGCACCACCCCCTAGAGTCAGGAACGACTAGCACAGATGTGCGAGGGGAACCTTTGCCTTTACCTTTAATCTCTTTATGCAAATCTATGGTGTGACTTTTTGGGAAGTACTTCTTTACGTATATAAAACTGCCTAATATGTAAAAACAGCCCAAGTTTGAATCCCAGTAAGGGTATGTCTAGCTGATGAGAGCTAAATAGCTTTAAATAGATCTATACTAGTCTCCCTTTATTTATTTATCAGCTAAAAATAATATACTGTATACCAGTGATGTGCGGTCAGCTTTAAGGCTGGTGAGGCACTGTTTAGACTTGTGGACTTCAACTCCCAGAATTCCACAGCCAGGCATACTCAGTTCCGATTTAAAGCAACAGCATTTTTCCCCCTTGAAAAATAAGTTTTCCCATTTTTTTCTTCTCCCTCCCCCTCCTTCCTCCCTCTCTCCCTCCCTCCCCCCCTCTCTCAAACAGACACACGCACACAGAGAAATTGGATCCCTCCCTCCCTCTCAAACAAACACAGAAGTTGGATTGGATATATTTTCCAAAGGCTTGAAAGCAGCTCCTCTGCCATACCCCCCACCTTCCCCTGCTGCCTTCCGATCAAACTTTTTGAATTCCTCCCCCCTCCCCACACATGCACCTTTTTCCAGCTGTTTCAGAGACGATTTCAACTCTGCTTCTCCCAGCCCTGCCCTCCCCTCATGAAAGGCCAGAGCTCTGTCAGACTGAGCTAGTTGCTCCCAGAGAACTCTAAAAAGCCTCTAAAAATGCCCTCTACAGGAGGCGAGAGAATACGTGCCTCATTTGCATAAGGAATTCTTCGCATTTTAACCCTTGGTTATCTCTTAAAAGGCGAAAAATTCCTTATGCACAGGAGGCCCCTATTTCTCTGGCCTCCTCCTATGGTTAACACAAAGCACTGTTCCAAGTCACTGTGAATCTGGTAGCAACTACCTTGGCTTTAATTATTTTTAAAAAATTCTTTAAAATTCTTTCCTTTTCCTCATGGCTGGTGAGGCCACGCCTCCCCTGCCTCTAGTGACTGCATGTCCCTGCTGTATACATACATACATACATACATACATACATACATACATACGTACGTATGCATATGCAATAATATTACAATTATTTTGTTACCCTTTTTGGTGACTCAAGCCACCCTCCTAAGTTGTAGATTATTTATTTAAGATGTGCAACTGAAAATCATTTAAAAAAGAAAGCCATCCGAAGTAAGTAATAATTTTGGCACAGATGAGAAATAAACTGCCCCACCCCCATTGTGCTGATTTTCCATTTAAAAAATGAAATTAAACCCTCTTTGTTGAATTGTAGCCCACCTTCCGTTATTAATGAATCAGCTTATCGATTAAACCTCAGTAAAGCCCGAACTGTAAAATTGTCATGAAATCCCAATAAGTTTTGGGGTTTTTTAATGCCGTCAGATTTTCCTGGAGCATTTAAAATAAGATTTATGCATATTTCTCCCCCACCCCTCGGTTCAGCGTAATGATCTCTTATCACTCCTTTGAGGCAATTAAAATAGGAACTTTGACATTTAAGATATTATTCTCCCCCTTCATTAAAAAATTATAAATAATAGCAATAATTAGCAAATTTGTGCTATTCATTCTCCTGCGAAGTAAACCTTTCAGGTTAATAATCGGAGCTGTTAAGGCTCACCTTTTAATCAAAGGATTGACTGCTGCAAAGAAAACTGGTTTGCTTAGAGATGATGGATAATTACGAAAGTCTCGGCCAATCTAAACACCGATGGACAGATGAGAAGACTTAGCAGTTGGGCTAAAGGAGGGGTATCAAGCACAAAACCTGGGGGATGGATCTGGCCCATGGGGTACTTAGGTCTGCCCCGTAGGGCCTCCCTGGGAACAGCGAAGGACCAGCCTGCAGTGCTTCTGCCAGCAAAAACAGGATCCCGAGCTCCGTTTTCGGCTGCCGCAACCTCCTACAACTCTCTGCTGGTGAAAATGGAGTTCTATTTTCACTTACAGAGGCTTGCAGGAGGCCGCAGCAGCCGAAAACGGAGCTCGGGAGCCCCTTTTCGCTGGCAGAGTGCTCGGGCCACCACAGGCGCCCCGACAGAAATGACGTTGAGTTAGCCACGTCCACACCCACCACGGCCCCTCAAGGTTAAATACAACCCTGATGTGGCCCTCCATGAAATCAAGCTTGACACCCGTAGGCTAAAGGAAGATTTCCCCATAACGTGGTCTGTTTTTCTTCTGCCTATCTACAGGCAGAGATTTTTCCAAATTCAGTGTAATCTGCCATGGAAGAATGTGCATTTCTGAACTCCACATTAGGCCATTTCTCCGAGAAATTTGATCATTCCAGAGGGCCCTTCCAACCTGTCCAATTTAAGTGACTTCTAATTCATTTGATCTATTGATTTGGGCAGGACGGGTTTTCTCCCCCTTCCAGGCCCCACGGGGTTAAATAATAACAATTAATTGGATTGTCCGTGTGGTACTGAATGGCTTTTACTTCCCTGAAAATCCAGCATGTTTCTCAGCCGTTGGGGTAAAGCTGCGCTGTAGGATTTTTTTAAAAAATAGTTTTTATTCAGCATTTTCCAAACATTAAAAATCACAATTACACTTTTACAGCTTGCCGTTATCGGTATTTCTTTTTTGCTAATTTCGAGTTTTCCATTTTACAACTTGTTGTCTTAGACATATTCCTCTTTGTTTCATACTTTCTCGTTTTTAGTTGAGTTGAGTTGAGTTTATTATATTTCTATGCCGCCCTGGTTGTGAGGGCAGCTCACAACCAAGTCAAGGGGGGGGGGGTACAAATAAGAAAAAAGAACATGAACAAAACAATACCACAATTTAAAACACTCAACAACCATACCATTCGAGGGGGGACAAAAAACTCATTAGCCCCAGGCCTGTCGGAACAGCCAGGTTTTAAGGGCTTTGCGGAAGGCCTGGAGGGTGGTGAGGGTCCGAATCTCCACAGGGAGCTCGTTCCAAAGGGCCGGAGCAGCCACAGAGAAGGCCCTCCTCCGGGTGGTCGCCAGTCGGCATTGGCCAGTAGATGGAATTTTTTTACAATATATATGTCTATATACAATATTTCCATCTCTGTTGTTTTCTAAGTATATACCATCTCCTTTTACTGTGTTTTCTATGCATTCCTTATGCATTGATTTTACCTCTTTTCAAGCCAGTTATACCACCTATTCCATATCTTGTAGGACTCTGCTTCCTCTCTATCTCTTAGTTCCATCGTTGGCCTGGAAGTTTTTAATACACCTAGTCCTTGATTTACTACAGTTCTTTAGTGACTGTTTGAAGTTACAATGGCATTGAAAAAAAAAGGACTTATGACCAGAGGTGGGTTTCACATAATTTTTCCACCGGTGTGCCATGCACCGAAACTGTGGAATGTGCGTGTGGCTTGCACGCATGCGCACAGCTTAGAAAACGTGGCTAAATAGGACGGCATAGCTATTTGATTTGATTTTTTGATTTTGATTTTATTAATATTTGTAGGCCGCCCTTTTCCCTGAGGGGACTCAGGGCGGCTCACATAAAATCGGGAAGGGGAATACAGACATTAAGATAAGACATATAATAAAATAGTAGACAACATACATTCATCATTCGGGAGGGGAACTATCCTTGTCCCCAGGCCTGACGGGCGAGCCAGTTCTTCAAGGCTGTGCGGAAGGCCTGGACGGTGGCGAGGGTGCGAATCTCTACGGGGAGCTCGTTCCAAAGGGTCGGGGCTACTACTGAGAAGGCCCTCCTCCTTGTAGTTGCCAGCCGGCACTGGCTGGCCGATGGTATACGGAGGAGGCCTAATCTATGTGATCTTATTGGTCGCAGGGATGTAATTGGCAGAAGGCGGTCTCTCAAGTATCCAGATCCACTGCCATGTAGGGCTTTATGGGTGACTAATAGCACCTTGAAGCGCATCCGGAGATCGACAGGAGATAGGGCGAGTGGGCGGCCACCCCCAACTCACCACTACCAGTTTGCCTGAGCTGGTCCAAACCGACCAGGGATAGGTCCCAGCTGCTGCTACTGCCAGTTTGCTCAGGAATGCACAGCACTTGGCATGTGTGCGCACTTGATGCATGCTACGCATACATGCGCATTACTAAAAAACAAGATGATGGCATCTACGGCGCCTCCGAAAGAACCGGTTCGGGGGCGTGGCAGGCCAAGTTACTATCTACTCAGCCGAACCGGTACGAACCGGTAGGAGCCCATCTCTGAAACTGGCTGAATACCACCACTGCTTATAACCATGGCAGCACCCCAAGATCACATGAACAGATTCCAAACACTTAACATTTATGACGGTTGCAGTGTCCTGGGGTTACGTGATCCCCTTTTGCGACCTTCTGACAAGCCACATCAACCTGGGGAAGCCAGGTTCACTTAACAACAATGGCCAGAAAGGTCGTAAAACGGGGCAAAAGTATCTTAACTAATGTCTCACTTAGCAACAGGCATGTCGGGTGTTTACCACTGTGGTTGTAAATTGAGGAGGGCCTGTAATAGAAAGCCTTCCCCATGTGGTACTGTATCCTGTTAAGCATCCCTTGAAAAAATTAGAATTAACTTAGTTGCACTTTAATTTTGCAAACTGCTCTTTGACTTGGCTTCTTAAATATCAAGCATTTATTTGAGTCCCTCCTCCTTAAAATGCAGTAGTTCTAAAAAAAAAAAACACTTTTGGATGGTATCCCTGTTAGGCCCTACACATGACCAGGCAGAAATCAGCTTCTTTCAGAACTTAATCTTCTTTTCAGCGGTGAAAAGGAACACCGAACTGTTGTGTTTGGAAGTAACCTGAGATCGCTTCTCATTCGGCTCAATCCTAGCTGCACAGCACCAAGAAAGAGTTGAAATTATTTTTTGTTTCCCTCCCAGCTAGCAATTGGGCATGGCTAGTCTAGTCGAGTGAAGAACGGAACACAGTGGCTCAGTGCCTAAGATGCTGAGCTTGTCGATCAGAAGGTCGGCAGTTCAGCGGTTCGAATCCCTAGCGTCGCGTAACGGAGTGAGCTCCCGTTACTCGTCCCAGCTTCTGCCAACCTAGCAGTTCGAAAGCAGGTAAAAAATGCAAGTAGAAAAATAGAAACCACCTTTGGTGGGAAGGTAACAATGTTCCGTGCACCTTCAGCATTTAGTCATGCCAGCCAAATGATCATGGAGATGTCTTCGGACAGTGTTGGCTCTTCAGCTTTGAAATGGAGATGAGTACTGCCCCCTAGAGTCGAGAACGACTAGCACATATGTGCAAGGGGAACATTTACCTTTAGTCTAGTGAAAAGCAGAATCAGGGGTGATATGATAGCAGTGTTCCAATATTGGGGGGTTGCAACAAAGAAGAGAGGGTCAGCCTATTCCCCAAAGACCCAGAAGGCGATACAAGAAGCAATGGATGGAAACTAATCAGAGAGAGAAGAACAACATTATGGTTGTTTTGGAGAACCTCCAAATCCCACCCCTGGCCGGCTCCTCCCATACCTCCTCTTACACACCCTCCTGCCCCTCCCAGGAGTCTCCACGTGGCCCGTTTTGGAGGCGAGATAAATGCAGGGCCCATGCGGAGACTTGCGGAGACTTGGGGAGACTTCCCGGAAGGCTCGAAAGGGGGCCCCATTTCTGGCCTCTCGAGAGCCTCCTAGAGGCTCAAGCATGGGGAGGGCAAAAACGCCATGGTGCAGGAGGCTGATTAGGCCACACCCACCATGGCCACGCCCACCCAGCAACCAGGCAGGGAACCCGTTGCTGAAATTTTTGAAACCCACCCCTGGTTTAGACTTTTCTCGCAACTAAACATTGTTACCTCTTTTAATCTCTCTTCCCAAAATTCTGATTTTTCTTTTTGGAACCTGTTCCAGAACGGAGAGATTGTCATTGGAGGTAGATTTGCCCAAACAGAGGAAAGTGGAAATTATTGCTAACGGTGATTCTATAAAATACTTTTTTAAAAATGTATTCCATCTGGATGCCACCCAGCTCCAAATCTCTCTTGATTGTAGCCTAAAATTGCATCTGTCCTCTTGTTAGCCACATCGCGCTGCTGATTTATATTTATATTTAGTTTTTCATCAACTTCTATTCCCAAAGCCTTTTCTATTCTTGATCGCTGCCTTCTCGGCAGAAGAACGTTGCCCTGTTAATTTTTAAAATTCATGCCGTTATTTTCAACTTGTTTCTTTATTAGTTTACTAAGCAGGGCCTCCATTGTTTCATCAAAATAATAATAATTTAAAAAATATAGGTTGAGTTTTACTACACCATTGATTCTCTCGATAGCAATTCAACTGGTTTCTAGCAATATTATCTTTTTTTTTTAAACAAAGTTTTTTTTGTTACATATTTACAATTCTTTTGTAAACAGAATGTTGTCCGGTTTCCCCCCTTTAACATTTTCACATATAAATAATTCATTTTACATTATATTTCCATTTCCCATTTTAGCCGTATTATTTTCTTCCCATATTTTCCAACTTTAAAAAAAAAAAAGTTAAACATAAAGCATGTTGTTTTTATTCCCTTTAGAAATAAACCAAATTTATTGAGTAATTGAGTAATTGAGTAATTTATTTATATGCCGCCCTTTTCCCTGGGAGGACTCAGGGCGGCTTACAACTCAAAAAGGGAGGGAAACAAACAATTAACTCATAAGACAGTACATCATTAAAAGCACAACATTCATACTATTCGGGTGGGTTACAGTCTTTAATCCCAGGCCTGACGGGATAGCCAGATTTTAAGGGCTGTGCGGAAGGTCTGGAGGGTGGTGAGGGTACAAATCTCCACGGGGAGATCGTTCCATAGGGTCGGAGCTGCCACTGAGAAGGCTCTCCTCCGCGTAGTTGCCAGTCGACATTGACCGGCAGATGGGACTCGGAGGAGGCCTAATCTATGGGATCTAATGGGTCGTGTGGAGGTGATCGGCAGTAGGCGGTCTCTCAAGTACCCAGATCCACTACCATGAAGGGCTTTGTAGGTGACAAGTAGCACCTTGAAGCGTACCCGGAGACCGACAGGTAGCCAGTGCAGCTCGCGGAGGATAGGTGTTATGTGGGTGAAGCGAGGTGCACCCACAATCGCTCGCGCGGCCGCATTCTGGACTAGCTGAAGTCGCCGAATACTCTTCAAGGGCAGCCCCATGTAGAGCACATTGCAGTACTCCAGCCTAGAGGTCACAAGGGCACGATCATTTCATTTCCATCTATTTTCTATGAGTAACATATATCTTCAATGTCAGTATTGTATATAATCAACATTTTACTTAATAATTTGCGCAGTTAATATTATTAGTGTAGTTCAATCACATCTTAATTAGCTACACACCATTACCATGATTAACATATTTCATTTTATTTTACTAATCCCCTTTTCTTATTTCTTCCCCCACCTCTTTTTCTTCTTTTTATATGTATTATTTCTTTTCTTCTGGATCTTTTTTCTCACTTTTCGATAGATTTTTTTGGGGGATAACCCTCCCCAAGATTTTTCGCTTCCCACTATTTCTCTCTTTATTTTTGGCTAATTTTTGGGGGGGATACCACTTTCCTTTTTTCCTCGCTACACTTTCTATGCCTCTGTAAATCTCAATCGTATTGTCTAACTGGCAATATTATCTTAAAGCAGTCTGGAATTCGAGATCTCCTCCATCCATATCATTTTGACCTTTTGACCATTAGCAATCAGGGAGAGGATGGTGATTCAATAGATTTTGCACTTGGACATTTAAAAGCTTTTGATCAAATCCCTCCTCAAAGTTGTGAGTAAACTTGGCAAGGGATGAAAGAGCAGATTTAGCACTGGCTTTGTAATTAAAGAACAGGAGGTGAAGAATCTTTTTCAGCACAGGAATGCAATAAATAAATAAAATCGGTGAGATTCTATATTAGGAGGCTGGATGTTGTTTTTTTTTTTTTTTTAGTATCATAATTAATAAGCCAAAGTGAGAAAAAACAGCCACAAAATGATCAGGTTTTCTCCCGACATCAAACAATTGAGGATGGTTCGAATAGAAAGGATTGGAAGAAGTCCCGTAATGAACTCATCTAGTTAGCTAAAGGTCAGTTAAATGGAATTAGTGATTCAGTGGAAGTGTGAAGTGATTCACCCACCAATAAACAAACAGATAGATAGATGGAGCCGTGGCTTCAGATACACGTCAAATGGGCAGCTGTTGATCATAAAAACGATCTTGGGGTCATGTTGGATGACAAAATGAAGAACAGAGCCAATGTGTGACTCTCGTAGCACATGCTATGGTTCCTGAGAGAAATGATAAAAATTACCACTATGGTAATCTCTTTATGCAAATCCATGATGGGGCTTTGGGGGAAGTCTTTACACAATGCATGAACTGCGGAAATCACTTTCATAAAATGGGTTGGTCTGCACTTCTTTAACAAACAAGGGACACGGTGGCTCAGTGGCTAAGACGCCGAGGTTGTCGATCAGAATGGTCGGCAGTTCGGCGGTTCGAATCCCTAGCGCTGCAAAACGGAGTGAGCTCCCGTGACTTGTCCCAGCTTCTGCCAACCTAGCAGTTCGAAAGCACGTATAAAATGCAAGTAGAAAAATAGGAACCACTTTTGGTGGGAAGGGAACAGCGTTCCGTGTGCCTTCAGCATTTAGTCATGCCGGCCACATGACCATGGAGACATCTTCGGACAGCGCTGGCTCTTCGGCTTTGAAACGGAGATGAGCACCACCCCCTAGAGTCGGGAATGACTACCACATATATGCAAGGGGAACCTTTACCTTTACCTTTAATCTCTTTATGCAAATCTATGATGTGATTTTTGGGGAAGTTCTTCTTTATGCAATGCATAAACTGCTGAATTCATTATCCTAAAATGGGTTGGTTTTGAACTTCTTTAACAGAAGTTGGGGGATTTTTTTTTTCAGATGTTGAAGTTCTCAACGGCCACCAATCAGGTTGGTTAGATACTTTCTCAAGAAAGGACTGTTGGCCATGTGTCATCTTTATGGGCTTCTGAAGAGAAACTGCCTCCGTATTAATCTCACTGGTACAATGGATGAAAAATATTACATGGCAGTGGACAATACTTCCTTGGTCTTCTGAAGACCTTCAACTGCAAGCTGGAACTCCATTCTCCCAGCATGGATATAAGTACAGATGCTAGAATGCCTGCATTAAGGCATTAAAATACATAAACACCAACATCTGCCCAGAGTTGCAGATAGAAATTGACCCCAGGGGCAAAAACTGTAGGTTAGGTCTACTCAATGAGCTATTCTAGATGGGAGCTAGGAGATGCTGAAAACTCTTCGGATTTTTGCAACACAGAACTGGTATCCCCACTCCAATAATTGACAGCTTAATGGTCCAGTCTTAAATGTTCCCCTTCTAGGTTTCAACTGCCATTTCCCTATTTCTTTCTATTCTTAATGTTTTGTAATAGCTAATGATCCATATAATCCTTTTCCCGCTTAAAACTCTGTAGAGATTCTCAGTCATCCAGGTCGTGGTTCAGTGGTGGGTTTCAAAACTTTTTCGAACCTACTCTGTGGGTGTGGCCTTTTTTGTGGGAGTGGCTTGCCAGCCATGTGACCCGGTGGGAGTGGCTTGCCGGCCATGTGTTTTCTCTCTCTCTCTCACTCTCTTTCCTTCCTTTTGCCTCTCTGTCCCTTTTTCCTTTTTTTCTTTCATCTCTCTCACTTTTTTTTCTTTTTTCTTTTTTTCTTTTTTTCTTTCTTCCTTTCTTTCTCTGTGTGTGTGTGTGTGTGTGTGTGTGTGTGTGTGTGTGTGTGTGAGCGGTGGGTTTCAAAAATTTTTGGAACCTCTTCTGTAGGTGTGGCCTGCTTTCCGGAACCTCTTCTAACCGGTTCGGTAGATTTGACGAACTGGTTCTACCGAACTGGTGCGAACTGGTAGGAACCCACCTCTGTCGTGGTTGTCCCAAAAGGTGCTTTTTCAGGAGGCAACTGGACTTTCTTGGTTTTTCTTTCGAAGACGTTTCGCTTCCCACCCAAGTAGCTTCTTCAGCTCTGACTGGATGGTGGGGAATGGAAGGATTTATACTCCTTGCAGACAGCTTCTTCACAACGAAAGTAGCAAGTAGGTTCAATCCTCCACCTTTTTCCATTCTCTTTCCTACTCCTACCACTAGGTGGCAATGAAATGGCACTGACCTGCATACTTTGTGGCCTTCAAACCAGGGGTAGCTTTCTGCCAGCATTACCGCCAGTTCGGGGCGCGCACGATTTGCCCATGCGTGTTTGATACGCGCTCCACGCAGGTGCACAGTGGCCTGCAAATAGGTCTGCGCGTGCGCAGAACATTAAAAAATATTTTTAAAAGGTGTCACAGTGACCAGGGAACCAGCTCGGGGGTGTGGGGAGCATGTCTTCCCTATAAGTTCGGCAACCCACTCACCATTTCCACTACCGGTGCGAACCTGTAGAACTCACCTCTGCTTCAAACTCAGCACCTTTGTGCTGAAAGTTGTGGGTGGGTGGGTGGAATGCAGATTAGTTGAGACCCTAATAGCTTCCTCTTGCCCACCTGCTTTTCTTCAGTGTCTAATTTGACTGTTTCAGATGATACACAGGTACCTGTTTTTAAGGCACTGCCATTTCCCCACTCCCCAATTCAAACAGATCTGTCACCTCAAGTCTGGATTATTGCAACGCGCTCTACATGGGGCTACCCTTGAAAAGCGTTCGGAGACTGCAGCTTGTCCAGAATGCGGCCGCGCGAGCGATATTGGGTGCACCGAGGTACACCCACATTACATCTGTCCTCCGCGAGCTGCACTAGCTACCAATTGGTCTCCAGATGCAATTCAAGGTGTTGGTTATTACCTTTAAAGCCCTACATGGCTTAGGGCCAGCGTACCTTCGAGACCGCCTACTGCCACATACCTCCCAGCGGCCAGTAAGATCCCATAGATTGGGCCTCCTTCAGATGCCGTCAGCCAGACAGTGTCGGCTGGCGGGCCCCCGGAGGAGAGCCTTCTCTGTGGCTGCTCCGACTCTTTGGAATCAGCTACCCCCAGAGATCCGGACCATACTCACTCTCATGGCCTTCAGGAAAGCTGTAAAAACTTGGCTGTTCCGGCAGGCCTGGGGCTGTTGACCTCATTGTTGAGGTCCAGCCCCGATTAGAATGAATGTATGTGGTGTTGTGATTTTAAACCATTTTTTTTTGTAAGCCTTCGGGATTGGGTGGCATATAAATTTTACAAACAAACAAACAAACAAATAAACAAACAAACAGAGAAAATTTAAAGAATGTTAGTTAGCATGCATTGGGCGGTAAAGGTCTGCTTAGAGTTTGGAAGATATGAAGATGTCCGTAGCAAATGATGATGATGATTCATAATATGAAAAACGTCTGGTCAAAAATTCCAAAGCATACAGGAAGTTATTAAAGGGATCAGAATGTTGGGGAAGAAGTTATTTTAAAGAAAAAAAGAAGGGGAGAAAATCCTTTCTCCCAGGAACTATTTAAGAAATGTCCAAGGAATCTAAAACACATTGGATAGTTTGTTTGACGTGCAGGCTACTTTTAAATGCTCATGTTGGTCTTTCTCCTTCCTTTGTTGCGAAGCCGAAAGAAACTTGAATGCAAAAAGGAAGTCTGTAAAAAAAAACAATAAAGGCCTGGTTGAGATAACTTTTATATAGTTTACTCGTTCTTTTCGGAGAGCTGGTTGCGTTGTGGTGGGACTGTGAATATTCACATTGAACGGGAAGCTGAATTGGAAGTACACGTTATTCTCTGCTATTTAAAAGAAAATACTACAGCACTGGGCCTTTTCAGAGCAAGCATTTATTTTAAAAAGCTTCTTCATTTTGTTAAGCTGTCTAGACCAGTGTTTCTCAACCTTGGCAACTTGAAGATGTCTGGACTTCAACTCCCAGAATTCCCCAGCCAGCGAATGCTGGCTGGGGAATTCTGGGAGTTGAAGTCCAGACATCTTCAAGTTGCCAAGGTTGAGAAACACTGGTCTAGAACAATAATGAAGCAGTCTTTAAAAAAAATTAAGTCTAATAATTTGAACACACTACAGGCATTTATAGTTGTTGACTTACCTCCTTGCATCAAACAGCAAACAGCCTGATTAGCCCAAGGAAAAATAAATCTGCCTCTTCCTCCAAGCAATTTGTCTAGTGGAGCAAAAACAGCAAGTTTCACTTTCAGTGAAACTTGAACCCAAAAAGGAAATCTGTAAAACAACAATAAAGCCCTGGTTGAGATAAGTTTTAAAGAGTTTACTCGTTCTTTGCGGTGGGACTGTGAATATCCCCATTGAATGGAAAGCTGAACAGGCTACAATAGTGGAGATAGCATTGTTATTATGGGAATAATGGCAATCAAAAGAAGTGAACATTTAGGAATCCTTGCAGATTTCAGTAAGCTCTTTGCAAGCTTTTCTACATTAAAAGCAAACAAACACAATTTCTTTTAACTTGATTTTGAACCCAGATGAGACGTAGCTCTGTAGTTGGCTGAGCAACAGTCCAGAAATGGTTTTGCTGTTGTCTTCTAATGAAATGTTCTTTCAACCACCTTAACAAACCTAAGCCCTAGAATTGTTCGGAGTTCACCCATCCAAACATGAACCCAACCTAAACATCAGTGGTGGGTTTCAAAAATTGTTTGAACCTACTCTGTGGGTGTGGCCTCCTTTGTGGGAGTGGCTTGCCACCCATGTGACCGGATATGAAATTATGAATTAGTACTTAGGTCGGTCCAAGTAAATATTCAGAAACTCTGGCATTGAAGCGTGCAAGTCTTAAAGCTGACAAATTACAAGACCCTTGCACCCCTAACCCTTTAGAAAAAAGAAACCCAGGGGTGTTCAAACCTGACAGCTTTAAGACTTGTGGACTTCAACTCCCAGAATTCCTCCTCCAGTCACGTTGGCTCAGGAACTCTGGCATTGAAGCGTGCAAGTCTTAAAGCTGTCAAGTTACAAGATCCTTGCACCCCCTAACCCTTTAGCAGTGGTGGGTTTCAAAAAATTTTGGAACCTCTTCTGTAGGTGTGGTCTGCTTTCCGGGTCCACTGGTGAAACCTCTTCTAACCGGTCCGGTAGATTTGACGAACCGGTTCTACCGAATAGGTGCGAACCTGGTAGGAACCCACCTCTGCTAAACATGCTTAGCTTTTCAGCCAAGAGCTTTGCGGAATTAGAAGGATGCAAATCAACGGGGAGGGGAGGGGGGCATGGTATTTGCGTGGGGAAGTATTCAGTACAGGAGTGATTATTAAAAGGGAGTTGTTCTCACCATTTACTGCCCATGTTGCTGATAGAGGAGTTGCCGCCAAGGCCAACTGTCCCGGCATTCCAGCCTGATGATGCTTTTTGAAGATGTCTCCCACATGACACCTGTGGGGTGTACGAATTGGACTATGGGTGGGGGTTGCCAAGGGGAGGGGGTTGGGTCACATATTGATATCTATGATTACGCACGCTTTTGCTTCAGATCTTGCTTTGCTTAGCTGCTTAGAGCCGAGGTGGCGCAGTGGTTAAATGCAGCACTGCAGGCTACTTCAGCTGACTGCAGTTCTGCAGTTCGGCTGTTCAAATCCCACCGGCTCAGGGTTGACTCAGCCTTCCATCCTTCTGAGGTGGGTGAAATGAGGAGCCGGATTGTTGTTGGGGGCGATATGCTGACTCTGTAAACCACTTAGAGAGGGCTGAAAGCCCTATGAAGCGCTATATGTCTAACTTGAGAGACTGCCTCCTGCCAATTACCTCCCTTCGACCTATTAGATCGCACAGATTAGGCCTCCTCCGAGTCCCATCCGCCAGTCAGTGCCAACTGGCGACTACGCGGAGGAGAGCCTTTTCAGTAGTAGCTCCGACCCTTTGGAACGATCTCCCCGTGGAGATTCGCACCCTCACCACCGTCCAGACCTTCCGCACAGCCCTTAAGAACTGGCTATCCCGTCAGGCCTGGGGATAAAGATTCTAATCCGCCCCACCCGAATGTTGAATGAAAGTTGCGTTTTATTGTTTATTTTTTTATTCACGTACTGTCTTATGTTTTGTCTTGCACACCCCCTCCCATGAATTGTAAGCTGCCCTGAGTCCCCTCAGGGAAAAGGGCGGCCTATAAATAATAAATAAAATCTAAAATCTAAAAATCTAACTGCTATTGCTATTGCTATCTACTCATGACCAGTAAAAGTACTCCTTAATTCTGCAAAACGGAGTTGAGGGGATTCTTTCTTGGTTACTGAGGGAGGCCGCCTTGACATGCCGTTTCCTAGAAGCCTAGCAAGGCTTAGAGAAAGATGAAGAAGCCTGACCATTTGTTTTCAAAGAGTATCTGTTTTGAAATTTGCCAGGGCAGGTGAGATCCCTTCCATGCTATCGCCATGCAAAACAGGCCCCTTGGACTTCAAAGGTTCCTTATCTCAGTTTGGCCCAGCTGAAGGGTTATCCAACTACAGTTCTCTCTCCCCCCCCCCCCAAGTCAAAATGCAGGAACTGGCCTAGATCAAGAAGTAAGGAGTGTCCTTGGGAAAAAAAAAAACCATAACAGGTGCAAATGGGAGGAAACCACAGTGGGAAAAACTCTGATCTTGCATTCCGATTTAGTTCTCCCTGCATTGTACAACATCATCGGCCATAAAGGTGTATTAATTGACATGCCTGCTTGAAGTTGTTTCACTGGGAGCAGCATGCAAAGGTTGACAATAAATCATCACCATCACATCATTCTAGCCCAGTGTTTCTCAACCTTGACAACTTGAAATCCTGTGGACTTCAACTCCCAGAATTTTTTTTTTTATTACGGATAATATAAAAAAAAAGATCGATAAGAAAAGTATGTACTTAATATTACATGTCTTAACAGCAGCAGCACACAATACTGTAAAAATGAAAATAGACCAGGAGATGAAAAGATAGTCAGGAAGATACTAGATCAGTGTTTCTCAACCTTGGCGACTATGCTGGCTGGGGGATTCTGGGAGTTGAAGTCCACAGGACTTCAAGTCGTCAAGGTTGAGAAACACTGTTCTAGCCCTTGTGAAGGCCTCTTCCGCATGTTCCCAATCCCTATCATCCTGAGCTTTCTTTTGCCAATTGGGCCTGCAATACTTGCTGATGTCGTCACTCCAGCTTTAACAGATTAACGGAGTTGGGAGGGACCTTGTAGGTCATCTAGTCCAACCCCCTGTCCATGCAGGAGACCCTACACCCTTGATGGTGAACGTGCCAGAGGTGCCATGCAGAGCCCTCTCTGCCTGCACGCACACCATTGCCCCAAGTCAGATCTCTGTGGCGTTTCTTTCGTGACCTTCTGTTTCCCTGCAAACGACAAAACAGAAGCTCACAAAAGAAGAAGATCTGACCTCTCGCGGCACTGCTGGTGTTGGGATGCCCTGCCTCTCACTGGCCAGCTGGTCTTCGGGTCTCCGCTGAGCATGCATGCATCTCCACACATGCACGCGTGCAAGTCCATGCATGCGTGCGCCAGAGGTGGGTGGCCAATTTTTCTGCTACCGGTTCAGGCGTGCTGCCTGTCCTGGTGGACGGGCGGAGCCCCCCCCACTGCTGCTACCACCGGTTCACCCAATCGAACCAGAAGCCACCCACCTCTGGCGTGCCCACATGTCCATGTTTGGGCATGCGCATGCACGCACACGCACAGTTTGGGCACGGTGTCTAAAAGGTTCGCCATCACTGCCCTGCATCATTTCTAACAGATGGCACTCCAGTCTCTTCTTGAAAGCCTCCAGTAGGGAAGGAAGGAGGAAAGGAAGGAGAGAAGGAGAGAAGAAAGGAGGGAAGGAAGGAGGGAGGGAAGGAGAGAAGAAAGGAGGGAAGGAAGGAGGGAAGGAAGGAGGGAAGGAGAGAAGAAAGGAGGGAAGGAAGGAGGAAAGGAAGGAGAGAAGAAAGAAGGGAAGGGAGGAGGGAAGGAAGGAGGGAAGGAGAGAAGAAAGGAGGGAAGGAAGGAGGAAAGGAAGGAGAGAAGAAGAGAAGAAAGGAGGGAAGGAAGGAGGAAAGGAAGGAGAGAAGGAGAGAAGGAAGGAGGGAAGGAAGGAGGGAAGGAGAGAAGAAAGGATAGAGGGAAGGGGAAAGGAGGGAGGGAAGGAAGGAGGGAAGGAAGGAGAGAAGAAAGGAGGGAAGTATGGAGGGAAGGAAGGAAGAAGAAGTAGGATTGTTGTAAGATAAGATGGGTTTATGCGAGGGTAAGGAAGCAATTTCAAGTATATTGTCAACTGTAGGGGAGAAAAATTGTTACAAATGCATATTATTAATAACAGTTATGAGATCATATAATTGTGAATGTATATATGAGAAATAAAAATTTTAAAAATTAAAAAAAAAAAGAAAGAAAGCCTCCAGGGATGAAGCTCCCACAACTTCCAAAGGCAACTTCTGTTCCATGGATTGATTGTTCTCACTGTCAGGAAATTCCCCCTTATTTCTAGGTTGAGTCTCTCCTTGTTCAGTTTCCATCCATTATTCCTTGTCTGGCCTTCGGGTGCTTTGGAGAATAGCTTGACTCCCTGGAAGACTGCTATCCTGTCTCCCCTGGTCCTTCTCTTCACTAGACTAGCCATGCCCAGTTCCTGCAACTGTTCTTCCTATGAAATTGCCTTTGGAAGTTGTGGGAGCTTCATCACTGGAGGCTCTCAAGAAGAGGTTGGATTGCCATTTGTCAGGAGTGGTGTAGAATCTTCTGCTTGAGCAGAGGGAGGGGGAGGGTTGGGCTAGATGACCTATAAGGTCCCTTCCAACTTTGTGAATCTGTTAAATGTCTGCAAGAAAACGAACGAGCTCAGAGGGCATCAAGAACCCTTCACACCCTTCCTTTATTTTTTTGCTGGGTTTTGCAACCACTCTTCCATTGCAGTTCAGAAAGTGGCTTTATCCAGCGCGCCATGCAGACCTCTATCAAGGGGTCCTCGGGCTGGACCCACAACACTTGAGCTGTTGTGGTTTTTTTTCAGGGTGAAGTGGAGGATTTAGGTTGAGCCAATCAAATTTTTCTCCCCCTCGGTCGTTTTCCTAGCAACTTGAAAACACTCCCCCCCCCACCCTGTATTTGTGCACATGATGGATTAACTGCCATTATTTGCCGAGAAGATTATAAGGAGGAGAGGAAATGTCACGGGCACAGATAAATAGGCATGTCAATATTTGGGGCCAAGGCTGGAAGAAAGGAGGAAAGTGATTCCGAATGACCTTAGATCAAATGAAAGTTGTCTCCCCCTTCTTCTTCTTCTTCTTCTTCCTCTTCTATTTTTTTTTTTTTTTTTTTTGCAAGTTACCAATGCAGCTGTTGAGGGTCTGAATGCTGGAGAGGGCAACGTGGTTGCTAAGACATCCAAAGTTGGTGGATTCGGTGTTCCGTTTTTTAATTCAATAAGGTTATCTGCACTTAAAGCCCCCGTTTAAGCTCTCACCAGTAAAGGAATTCCTGGGTCAGCGACAAGGCTCAAATACTTGACTGTTTGCAAATAGAGAAATGCACACAGCACGGGATATTTCAATACAATGCCTTTTCCCTCTTGAACCCACGGTGTTGACCTTATCCTACGAGGCACTGCCTCTTAAGCGGGGCATTTCGTTCTCCGTTGTTTCTTCTCCTTAAAGCAACTCAGAACATTTTCTTTTTGTAAGACGGGGAAACATTGAGCAATATCTCTTTGCCCTCCAGCGGTGATCCGTAACTTGCCATTCGGCCCTAAAATCCAACCACGTCAAATTCAGTTTTCTGAATCATATCCTAAAATTGACCACTTTTGTGGCGCAGGCTGCTCTTTCATGATGTGTCTACTGTGACCTTTGAAAGCATATTTTAGAACAATGGCGATGAACCTTTTCAGCATCGAGTGCCAAAAAGGAAGTGCAAGCATGCTCGCGCTCATCTGAGTCGCAACCCGAAAGAGGAGCTGCCCAGGGGGCATGAACACAGAGTTGGTTCTATTTAGCCAGTTCTGACAGGTTCGGGAGCACCAGTAGTGGAAATTTTGAGTAGTTTGGAGAACCGGCAAATAGGCTGGCCACGCCCCTGCTGCCTCCCAGCTGATCTTCTTTTGTTGCCCTGAACAGGAGAACGGAGCTGGAAAGCAGGTTAGTGGGGTGGGGAGGGAATGGGGATTTTGCAGTATCCTTCCCATGCCACGCCCACAAAGCCACACCACTCCCATAAAGCCACGCCCACAGAACCAGTAGTAGAAAATTTTGAATCCCACCACTGATGCACACACCGGAAAATGAACGTCTGGTTTCCGGCACACACATGGGCGCTGGCCAGCTAGTCTTCCAGTTGCTGGTGCACATGCACATGTGACAATCAGCTGGCTGGCGTGGATGCACATGCTGGAAAACAGAAGACCAGCTCTTCCAGTTTCCGGCACTGCTGCACACATAAAGGCCATCTGATCTTTGTCTGCACATGCGTGCCAGAAACCCGGAAGAGGAACAGGCGAAGCCATGTGTGCCAGGTGACATGGCTCCACAGGCCACTTCAGGCACACGTGCCATAGGTTTGCCCTCACGGTTTTAGAATATGAGCCGTAATTCTAACCACACTCCCGGTTCTAAAGATTGGGCCAACTAAATCTGACTTACTTAATGGTATCCCACTTTTTTGAAGTTGAATTTGGCTCAGGATTCCCCATCAACCAATTTTCCACCAAGGGTGTGATAATCTAACATTGCATCTACTTTTTCTTTCCTTCCAGATGAGTGGGAACCTAGGGGAGCTCTCTTTATTATGAGTATGAAAATATAGAGCCAGCGCTGTCCGAAGACGTCTCGGTGGTCATGTGGCCGGCATGACTCAGTGCCGAAGGCACACGGAACGCTGTTACCTTCCCACCAAAGGTGTTTCCTATTTTCCTACTTGCATTTTTTACATGCTTTCGAGCGGCTAAGTTGGCAGAAGCTGGGACAAGTAACGGGAGCTCACTCCATTACATGGCACTAGGGATTCGAACCACCAAATTGCCAACCTTTCGATCGACAAGCTCAGCATCTTAGCCACTGAGCCACTATGTCCCTTAGATCCCCATATCAGGTATCAAACAGAGTTAGTTAGTTAGTTAGTTAGTTAGTTAGTTAGTTAGTTTACTTTATTGTCATTGCACCTCATACAATGAAATTAAATGCCGTCTTCAGTGTACATTATAACTATAAAAATAGCAATAGCAGTTAGACTTATATACCGCTTCATAGGGCTTTCAGCCCTCTCTAAGCGGTTTACAGAGTCAGCATATTGCCCCCAACAACAATCCGGTTCCTCATTTTACCCACCTCGGAAGGATGGAAGGCTGAGTCAACCCTGAGCCGGTGGGATTAGAACCGCTGAACTGCAGATAACAGTCAGCTGAAGTGGCCTGCAGTACTGCACCCTAACCACTGCGCCACCTCGGCTCTTGCCACAAATACACATCCTCCACATGCTATATAATTGAAATTGTAAAGCCGATATTGCATTAATATTGCACTATACCATAGAATTCAATATAGTTACTGCCTTGGGATAGAAGCTCTTTTTCAGCCTGTCTGTCCTTGTTTTTATTGCCCTGTACCGTCTGCCAGATGGTAATAGTTCAAAAAAAAGGGGGTGCCCAGGATGAGATGGATCTTTAAGAATGTTTTGAACTTTCTTAAGACAGCGAGAGCTATAGAGCTGTTCCAAAGAGGGGAGAGGGGAAACCCATGATTCTCTGGGCAACGGGACTACCAAATTCCCTTTAGCATAGAAAGCACCACAAATTACCTTGGTTTTTTCTTTTCTTTTCTTAGTAGACTTATCTCAAGCCCGGCCATTCTTTAAGGTCATTAAACTGGCAAGGTAAACCTATATCATTTCAACCGAAGCAAACAATAGCCTCGCTGTTATCTGTGCCAGGAATGGATGAGTTGGAACATCCTCGTGAAAGCTTGCTTTCAAACGGGTTGCTAGGCAGAGATGGACCAGGAGTCGTGGCCCCAATTTGGGGACAAACCTCTAGAAGGCTAAAGACCAGCAATCTGCTTGGAGGAAGGAGACTCCGGGCACAATTCCAGCATTGCTGAGCAAGCCCATCTTCGAAAAGTGGCTTTAAGTTTTAGCTGTAAATGCGCACTTGCGTGGAGCGTGCATTTGGTATGCACATGAGCGAAGGAAAAAACATTTCTGTAGGTGTGGCCTGCTGAAAGGAATAGGAATGGGGTTTGTGGAGAGGAGGAGGAGAAGGAGGAGGAAGAGGAGGAGGAGAAGGAGAAGGAGGAGGAGGAAGAGGACCGTTCTCTGAGCTCAGTTGCTTTTCTAGTAGATGTTTCATTGCCAAACTCGGCAATTCCATCCGTGCATCTATCTTTGCATGCCAGAGAAGCCAAAGCCCTTCCCTCTGGCTTTAAAGTAGAATCCATCCACCCATTTTTGGCAACCGGCTGCTTTCATCAACATCTCCTGGCCTGAGATTTCATTCTTTTCTTCCCTTAACAAAAAAAAAATTCGAATCATCGGTGACCTTCTTCTTCCCACATGAGTCAAGCATGGCTCCTGGGTTAATCACCCAGTTACACCATTTAACATTTTTTCCCCCCGTTCAGGAAATGATTCAGGCCAGAGGGCTGGGTTTTTTTTTTTTCATTTATTTATTTCATCTCCCTCTCCATTCTCCACCCTTTTTGCCCAGGAAGAAGACGAGAAAACGGTTTGGGGTTTTCTCCTCTCCCAGTCTGCCCGTGGATTTCATTACAACCCCGTCTAGGACGCCTGAGTCACCGCTTGCCCTTCACTTGGGAGCAACGTGACTGCATTCCACAGTGTGTAGTGTGTGTTGGCAGGGACAATTGTCCATGCCCAGTTGGGGGACCAAGAAGGGAAATTGGAAGTGTCGCGACTCAGCTCTGTTGGGTGTGGGCCAGCGCTGTCATTTCCTCGGACGGAAGAGGGAAAAGAGAAAGGATTACTAAGGAGAGGTCATTGGGATGGAGATGGAAGGGACCTTGGAGGTCTTCTAGCCCACCCCCTCCCCCCTGCTCAAGCAGGAGACCCTGTATCATTTCAGACAAGTGGCTGTCCAATGCCTTTTTCTTCTTCTTCTTTTTTGAAAAGTTTTTATTTTATTTTATGTTTCTCTGTATACAATTATACAGATATACATTCACACAGTTATTCTTCTTCTGTGTAAATGTGTTTTTACTTTCCGTTTCCATTTTCGTACAGTCACATATATATTGTGCAGAACCGGGGCCTTTTATAACTTTAAACAGTAAACACAGCCATTCCTCTTGTCAATAATACCCCCCAAAATAGAAACCCAATGTACCTCTTCGACCCTCCATACACCCTTTCTTTCGCCCCCCTCCAACTTTCCATCTTCCCTCCATCATTCCCCTCTACCCTACTTCCCCTCCCCCTCTACCACACCTCTCTCCCGATACACTCCCTCCCTTCCTTCTCACCCTCCCTCCAATCCTCTCTCCCACCCTAACACAGTTATTATTCTTTTTTACATTTCTCATTCTGTTTACAGGGTTATAACATACCATTTGGGTTGTTTTGTTTATCATCCCTCACCTGTTTTTTTTTTTTTTTGAGTTTAAAAGTTTTTATTTTCCATTTTGTCATTTTCATACACTCACATATATACTGTGCGTAGCCGGCGCCATACAACATTAAACAATAATCTCAGCAATTCCTCTTGTCAACAATACCCCCCCCCAAATACAAACCCAATATACCTCTTCCCCTCTCCATACGCCTCTTTCTTCCTCCCCCCTCCAACTTTCTATCTTCCATCCCCCACCTGTTTTGACACCCCCTTCTTCTCCCTTTCTTTTCTTCCTCCCTCCTTTCTCTGCTTCCTTCCTTCCTCTCTCCTTTCCCTTCCGTCTTCCCTTCCCTCTCCCCTACTCCTCTATTCCCCTTCTCTCCTTCGCTCCTTCTCCCTTCCATCTTTCTCTCCTCACCTCTATCTTCCTTCCCTCCTCTTCCTCTCATTTCCTCTCCTCCTCTCTTCCTTTCTTTTTCTATTGTTGTAGGTGTCTCTTCCAGCTCTTACGGTTTATTTTCTTGGGGTGGTATTTCCGCAAACCCCAAAATAGTTAAACATCATTTCCTGTTCCCTTCTCAAATCTATCCTGCTTATGGGTTCCCCCCCCCTCCCTTGTATCTTATTTTTGAATATATATTATTATTTTCTTCCAGTGCCTTCTTAAAAACCTCCAGTGATGGAGCCTCCACAGCTTCTGTTGCTCTGATTTATTGCTCTCATGGTCAGGAAATTTCTCCTTAATTCAAGCTTGCTTCTCTCCTTGATTAGTTTCCATCCATTGTTTCTTGTCTTGCCTTCTGGGGCTTTGGGAAATGACCTCTTCTTCTTTGAGGAAGCCCCTCAAATACTGGGAGGCTGCTATCATGTCACCGCAGGGCCTCAGATCTTCTCCTATCATAGTTTTCTGAACTACAGATACCTCAGTTTTGTGGCTTTACCTTGGGTGAGAGAAGCTTGAACTGTGTGGAGTTCACACTGAAAAAGAAAATGGTTGGTCGCCTCACAAAGTTGTTGTAGAGAAAATAGGAGGAAGAAAATGTATTGGGTATGTTCACCGCCTTGAGTTATTTATAAAAATAAGAATAAAAGTGGGATAAAAAGGTAAAGGTTCCCCTCGCACATATGTGCTAGTCGTTCCTCACTCTAGGGGGCGGTGCTCATCTCCATTTCAAAGCCGAAGAGCCAGCGCTGTCCGAAGATGTCTCCGTGGCCATGTGGCCGGCATGACTAAACGCCGAAGGAGCACGGAATGCTGTTCCCTCCCCACCAAAGGTGGTTCCTATTTTTCTACTTGCATTTCTTACGTGCTTTCGAACTGCTATGTTGGCAGAAGCTGGGACAAGTCACGGGAGCTCACTCCGTTACGCGGTGCTAGGGATTCAAACCGCCAAACTGCCGACGTTTCCGATTGACAAGCTCAGCGTCTTAGCCACTGAGCCACCCTTTGGGTATAAAAATTCATAAATTCAAATGCAGGAATACCCGAGCAGAGACTGCCTTAGGCTCCACAGAGAAGAGTGACACCTTTCAATCACGTCTGTGAGCTGCAAGCTTCTTGATAGAGTTGGTGTTGTAACTGCTTTGCTTTGACAGAACTTGCGAGAAAGCCCCACACCCACTTCATTCACGCTAACTAACTGTTTCACGCAGTCAGATTCCATGCTACGACTGAACAGGAGCATGTTTTGGCTTGCCGATCAACTCCCAAATATGTCGTTTGCTCATTGGGGGGGGGAGTGGGGAGGGGGAGTTAGGTCTTTCTCCTCCACCCCCACCCCAAAAGGGGAAGCAACATTGACGATGATGGATCTTGATTGAAACCATATTCTTTGAAAGTGAAAGCTGGCAGAAGGGGGGGGGGTGATTTGGAGAAGGAGGAGAAACGGCATGCTTGTTCCTTTAAAGTCCCAGCAGAAGGTTTTTCGCCGGGATTTGGAGGCGTCTCTTTCTCTGAGTCACACCCTTTCGGCTAATGTGGCAGGAAGTGAAACCACAGCCGGTTCTGGAACAAATTTTGAGGCAGCTGAATTGAGGTCTCGGTAGGTTTTCAGCCCGCCCATTCTCTGAAAAGTGATTGTGCCTTTGGAGAGGCTGGACTTTGGGGGATAAAATGCGCAGGGCACCCCAAAAGTGTTCCCCCCCCAAAAAAAGCAACGGGACTCTCTTGTTGTTGTTGTTGTTGTGGTGGTGGTGGTTGTTGTTGTTTTCTTTGGAATCTTTTCGATTCTCCCATAAGAAGCTTCTTCAGTTCTGCAGTGAGACTATTGTGTTTCCCCAAAAATAAGACAGGGTCTTATTTTCTTTTGACACACACCCACCCCGAAATAAGCACTTGGCCTTATTTTCAGGGGGGTCTTATTATTTTTTAGGTGCAGGATGTCAGTCTCTGCTTTGCTTACTTGCTTGCTATGGGCTGGCATAGAAACAGGGAGGGTGGGGGCTTATGGTATTTGGGAAGGGAATCGTACGTTACTGGAGAAGTTATGTAGAAGGCGGTTTTGTTCCCACCATCTTCTGCGCATGCTGATGGCCTGTATTTGGACTTGGTCAAGGCCAACCGTCTCGCATACCAATTTGATGAGGCTGTTTGAAGATGCACCCCACATGACACCTTAGGGAGTTGCAGATTGGACATTGGGCTGGGGTAATTGGGGGGGAGGGTGCTGGGTAATCGTTTGATATATTCTTGTTTGCGCTTTTTTGGCTCAGATCTTGCTTTTCTTTCGCTGCTATCTTTTCATAACCAGTAAAAGCATCTTTAATTCCACAAATAATGGAGTTGAGAGTTTTCTTTCTTGGTTGTTGATGGAGGCACGCCTGACATTAAGCAAGATCTGAGTCAAAAAGGCACGAACAAGAATATATCCCCAGCTGACTTTAGAACACCATTTGTTGGCTGTGACCAGGGGGACCTTTGCCCAGGTTCGCCTGGTGCACCAATTGCGACCCTACCTGGATCGGGAGGCCCTTCAGACAGTCACTCACGCCCTTGTGACCTCAAGACTGGATTATTGTAATGCGCTCTACATGGGGCTGCCCTTGAAGAGTGTTCGAAGACTTCAGTTAGCCCAGAATGCAGCCGCGCGAGCGATTGTGGGTGCACCCAGGTACACATGTCACACCTATCCTCCGCAAGCTGCACTGGCTACCCATTAGTCTCCGAATCCGCTTCAAGGTGCTGGTCGCTACCTATAAAGCCCTACATGGCATCGGACCTGGGTACCTGAGAGACCGCCTCCTGCCGATTACCTCCCATAGACCGATTAGATCTCACAGGTTAGGTCTCCTCCAGATTCCATCCGCCAGCCAATGTTGGCTGGCGACCCCCCGGGGAGAGCCTTCTCTGTTGCAGCTCCAGCCCTCTGGAATGATCTCCCCGTCGAGATCTGGACCCTTACGACCCTCCCGGCCTTCCGCAAAGCCACCAAGTCCTGGCTGCTCCAGCAGGCCAGGGGGCTTGTGAAACATCCAGCCCCACGGAAATTGTGAATGTTGCGGTTTTTGTTTTAAAGTGTTGTCTTTGTCTAGTTATTCCCCTTCCCTTGTCTATTGTGAGCCGCCCGGAGTCCTTCGGGAGTGGGTGGCATACAAGACAAATAAATACAAATACACATATATATCAAATGATTACCCAGCACCGTCCCGTCCCCCCCCCGCAATTACCCCAGCCCATGCTTGGGTATGCTGACACAGGAGGCAGCTAACGTGGTCACCTCATGGCTGCTGCTGCATTGCAATATTTTCGGGGAGGGCTTATTTTCGGGGAGGGCTTATTTTCGGGGGAGGGCTTGGGTTAGCACATGCACTCAAAAGCCCGATTGGGCTTATTATCCCGGAAGGTCTTATTTTCAGGGAAACAGGGTAGTTTGGGTAGTTCTCAACTTACAGCAGTTGATTTAGTGACCCCTTTTAAGCAGAGGTGATATGCTGCCGGTTCATAGCGGTATGGGTGGACTGGTAGGGGCAGCGGCATGAGGCTCCGCCCACCCACCCTGACATCGTCACTGAGGAGAATAGTGAAGAGAATAGAATACTATTACTGGTTCAAAGATACAGCTGAAAAAAAGGATCAATGACCATTTTTCACACCATCATTGCAGCCTCTCCGGGCTCGTGTGATCAGAATTCAGATGCATGGCAACAGACTCATATTTATGACGGTTGCGATGTCCCGGGGGTTATGTAATCACAGCTTTTACGGCCTTCGGGCAAGTCAAAGTCAACGGGGGAGCCAGATTCCCTTAACAATTCAGTTGCTAATTTAACAACAGCGGTGATTCACTTAACAACTACGGCAAGAAATATTGCAAAATGGGGCAAAGCTCCTTGAACAATTGTCTCACTGAGCAGCAGAAATTTTGGACTCCCTTGTGGTCGTAAGACGAGGATTTCCTGTATATGCCGGAAAGGTGGGAAGGTTCAACTTTTACCTGCAATGGAGGAATGGATGGTGTGGATGATGGAAGTTGCTGAGATGGCCAAATAGGCTCTTTATTTCGGAGACAGGGCTTTGTCTAACGTTGATTGGAAACCTCTTATCTCACTCAGGCGAGAAGGTAGACGTTTGATAGATGAATATTGACATTTTGTGGAAAACAGAAAAAGAACGAAGCAATATGGTTTGGAGGGTTAGAATAAAAATAATAATTATAGGGGAAAAAATAGGTGGTATTGTAACCATAGAGTAAGAGATTAACATATTTTAACTTATAACTGCTGTGAAATATAATTGGAAGTAACTTCTTTATATATATATTTTCATTTGATTTCTCTACTTCTTTCCTTCCTTTCCTCCCTTCCTCTCTTCCTTCCTTCCTTTCTCTCCTTCCTTCCTTTCTTTCTCTCCTTCCTTCCTTCCTTTCTCTCTTTTCTTCCTTCCTTCCTCTCCTTCCTTCCTTTTTCTCCTTCCTTCCTTGTATTCTTTCTCTCCTTCCTTCCCTTCTCTTCCTTCCTTTCTTTCTCTCCTTCCTTCCTTTCCCTACTTCCTTCCTTTCTCTCTTTCCTTCCTTCCTCTCCTTCCTTCCTTTCTCTCCTTCCTTCCTTTCTCTCCTTCCTTCCTTCTATTCTTTCTCTCCTTCCTTCCCTTCTCTTCCTTTCTTTCTTTCTCTCCTTCCTTCCTTCCTTCCTTCCTCTATCTTCCTCTCTCTCTTCTCTTTTTTTCAGTCCAAATATTGATTCCTCTGTTTTTATTCTCTCTTCAAAATTTTAATCAACTTAATATTTCAAAAATTATTCAAGTCCAAGGGATAGGACATCCAAGAACCTACTGTACCGTAGCTCATGATTCACCCATGAAACATATAACAAGGTCCACCATCAATTCAGTGAGTTGCTTCTCCCCTCCCCCCTCCCCCCCCCCACAAGAATTCAGAGCCAGGAAGAAAGAGAAAACCACAGACCATCTTCACCTCATGCGGCTATTCTGTTTTTTCAAATGATTTGATTTTTAAAAAAAATTCAGCCCTGGTTTTCTCCGCATCCATCTGCTTCCTGCCAAGATTCCTTTGTAGTTGCTTCCCCAGAACCACAAAGTTGCCTTCAACTTGAACACAGTTGTTTCCAATTGCTTGGAAAGTGAAAGTCATTCTTAAGAATGTCAAAACCTCCTGCGAGATCTCACCGAAGGGTCACTACGGTTAAATTGATGGCTTTAGGAAGGCTAGGAAAAGAGCTGGAAAGCAAGGGGTTGTTTTTGTACGTTCCAACCTGGTTACAATCCTCAACTCCTTCTCAATAGGCCATCCTACAGTTGGGTTGGACAGCTCCCATCATCCTCATCCAGTTGCTATCCAATTAGAATTAGCTCTCGCCCCCCTTTGGTACTTTGGAGATGTACCAAAGTTTATCTGTAATCGATTGATACATTTTCTACAGATGTAAAGAAAGATGCCGTACTTGTTTCAAATTAAAATTAAAAAAACATTTATTAAAAAAAAAAAGAATTAGAAGTGTCTCTCAAGGATTTTCTCATACATATATGAGCCCAAATGTTCATCCGTCTTCCTTCCTTCCTTCCTTCCTTCCTTCCTTCCTTCCTTCCTTCCTTCCTTCCTTCCTTCCTTCCTTCCTTCCTTTGCTTCCATCCATGGCCTAATACTACTTCCATCCATGGCCTAATACTACTTCCACCAATGTGGGATGTGGTAGCTCAGTGGTTAAGACACTGATCTTATCGATCAGAAAGGTCAGCGGTTTGGTGGTTCAAATACCTAGTGTCCCGTAATGGAGTGAGCTCCCATTATTTGCTCCCATCCCTAGCGTCCCGTAACAGAGTGAGCTCCCATTATTTGTTCCAACCTAGCAGTTTGAAAGCACGTAAAAATGCAAGTAGAAAAACAGGAACCACCTTTAGTGGGAAGGTAACAACATTCTGTGCACCTTCGGTGTTTACTCATGCCGGCCACATGACCACGGAGAACGTCTTCGGACAGCGCTGGCTCTTCGGCTTTGAAATGGAGATGAGCACCGTCCCCTAGAGTCAGGAACAACTAGCACATATGTGCGAGGGGAACTTTTACCTTTACCTGTGTGTGATTCCAAAGAAGAATTATCGTAACATTGCTTGTCTCAAACAACATCTTTCATCCCCAATGTATTTCAGTGATTCCACAAATGTATTACCCCCCCGCATTCCAGAACTTTCTCAATAGGCCATCCTTCAGTTGTGTTGAACAACTCCCATCATCCTCATCCAGTTGCTCTCCAAGACAGTTAGCAGGATATAGCAATAGCAATAGCAATAGCAGTTAGACTTATATACCGCTTCATAGGGCTTTCAGCCCTCTCTAAGCGGTTTACAGAGTCAGCATATCGCCCCCACAGTCTGGGTCCTCATTTCACCCACCTCGGAAGGATGGAAGGCTGAGTCAACCTTGAGCCGGTGAGATTAGAACCGCTGAACTGCAGATAACAGTCAGCTGAAGTGGCCTGCAGTACTGCACCCTAACCACTGCGCCACCTCGGCTCAGATATAGTTGGGAAAAGCTACACACAACCAATTGTTGACCTGTCATGTTCCTGGACAAGGTCATCTCTGCGACATGAATGAATCCCTTTGAACGTGTTCACCTGTTGATTGACTCTCTTGTCTGAAATCGTTTCATTGCGAATACATCCATTGTGTTTCTCTCTTTTCTTTTCCAGAGCTCAGAGTTAAACAGCAGACTTTGGCACCACCAGTAAGTACCATTCCTTTTTTCATCAGGGGTTACCAATGGAGATAGGCTGACTCTACCTGACCTATTTGATAATGAAGCAAGCCATTCCTCTCCACTTACCATCTTAGTGACTGGGGAGAATTTGAAATCAACTGTTTGGGCTTCCTTTGGGATGTCAGGTCCAAAAAGGTTTTTGGCAAGGGATCTTACAAAACTAGAGGATGAGGCACTAAGCTAAGAGAACTAGGCATGTTTAGCCTAATGAACAGTACAGGACAGACCAGTGGTGGGTTTCTTGCCCCCACACCCACAAGTCCATCACATGGTCCAATCTCCCACTGCCATGCTGGCAGTTCCACCTATTCAGATCCAGTCAGATACAGAGGTGCAAAGACAAAGGATGACCGTGGCTTTCTAGAAAGAATGTTGTTATGGCTACATAGCATCTAACTCCATACAATCCCTCCCTCCCATTTCCCCACAATAGACAATGCATGGTAGAACAATAGAAAGTGTGGCAGGCCTGACAAAGAGTTAGCATCTAGGACAGATTTCTGGATTCTAGCAAAGAAGCTCTATGCTAAAATGTCAGTCTAAGACATGTCAATTGAAGTTAGAAATGGAAGTATAAGGAGAATAGTTTCCTTCCAGGAGATCTTTCCCTGCTTCTGCTGGTGTGCTAAACACGGATTCTTGGCAGTTGAGGAAATCCCCGGAGAGGAATCATAGACAACTGAGGACATCAAAAGACTGAGCTTTCTAGGAATTGGTAACTAAGGAATAGCCATGTTTCCAGGAGATGCGTCTCCATCAGATTCTCAGCAGGGAGGGAAGAATTCTTCAGAAACTTTAAGAAATGGATCCCCATTCTTCTCAGGGACATTTGTCCACAATGATTTTCAATTCTGAAAACCGTGATGTGTTAATACCACTTTATGATGCCTTGGTAAGACCACACTTGGAATACGGCATCCAGTTTTGGTCGCCACGATGTAAAAAAGATGTTGAGACTCTAGAAAGAGTGCAGAGAAGAGCAACCAAGATGATTAGGGGACTGGAGGCTAAAACATATGAAGAACGGTTGCAGGAACTGGATATGTCTAGTTTGATGAAAAGAAGGACTAGGGGAGACATGATAGCAGTCTTCCAACATCTCAGGGGCTGCCACAAAGAAGGAGTCAAACTACTCTCCAAAGCACCTGAGGGCAGAACAAGAAGCAATGGGTGAAAACCAGTCAAGGGGAGAAGCAACTTAGAACCAAGGAGGAATTTCCTGACAGTGAGAACAATTAATCAGTGGAACAACTTGCCTCCAGAAGTTGTAAATGCCCCAACACTGGTGTTTTTTTTTAAGTGATTGTATAACCATTGGTCTGAAGTGGTGTAGGGTTTCCTGCCTAAGCAAGGGGTTGGACTAGAAGACCTCCAAGGTCCCTTCCAACTCTGTTATTCTAAGTTGAAAGTTTTCTTGCCCCACTCCATGGTGGGAAGCAAGACAGGTTCCGCGGAATCCTGCTAACTTGACTTCTGGGCTGGCGGTGTGATCTAAACCTCCTGATGAAAAGAAGTCATAATCCAGTGAGAGCGAACATCGTCGTACACCTTGGGGAAGCACAGACTTTTCTGGAGAAAGACAGGGCCGTTTATTTCTCGAACCGATTCTTTGCTGTGCGCACGTACCCTGCAGCCCTCATCTAATGCCACCTTCCTTCATGACTGCAAGGATAAATTAAGAATTCCTGACACACAATATTGCTCCGAATGAGAAGGGGTGGTGGGGGAAGAAAAGCTGAAAGGAAGAAAAGGAACTTGGTGTGTGACTGAGCACTGAAAGAAAATGTAAATTTCAATCCCAGACTTACTTATTAAAAGAAAGAAAAGAAAAGAATGAAACTCAAAAACCCTACTGTTTATTCTTGTCTTAGCCCTGGCATGGCTATCTCTGGAGGCGATTCGGACAAAGAGAGGAGAGATTTGTCTCCAATGTCCATCGTTCGAAGTGGGGAGGTGGGTTTCAACCGCTTTGATTTTTTTTTTTTTTACAGTAAAAGCACCCCTCCTCATCTCAAAGGACAACGTGACGCCACCGTACAAAAGAAAAGGAAAAACCAGTTGCTTTTTTTTTTTGGTCTTTTATTAACAGCAGTGCATTATGCCTCCAGCTGCTCTGGGTTGGGGCAAAAAAAAATGGTTTTGCATTTGGGGAAAATGCTGGGGGATAGAGACGGGATGAGAGAGCAGTGGGCTTGTGACCCCAGCTGGATAATGCAGATTCCCGTTAGAAGGTGACAGACGGAAAACCAGAAGTTTAAGGATGCTTTTTAAAAAAAATTACATTCAAGAGATGCGAACATGATTCTCTTGTGAAGATTATCCTATAATATGGAATAGATAGATAGATAATTTAGATAGATGATAGATAAATAGATAGATAGATAGATAGATAGATAGATAGATAGATAGATAGTTTAGATAGATAGATAGATAGATAGATAGATAGATAGATAGATAGATAGATAGATAGATAGATGATAGATAGATAGATAGATAGATAGATAGATAGATAGATAGATAGATGATAGATAGATAGATAGATAGATAGATAGATAGATATAGAGTTTAGATAGATAGCTAGATAGCTAGATAGCTAGATAGCTAGATAGCTAGATAGCTAGATAGATAGGATAGGATAGGATAGGATAGGATAGGATAGGATAGGATAGGATAGGATAGACAGAGAGAAATGATAGATGGAGAGCTGATACCTAGCAAGATGATGACGAAGAAGGTAGATTGAGAAGAGAGAGAGATAGGATAGATATAGAAAAATGATAGAGAGATGATACATATAGATGAGGATGAAGAAGAAGGTAGATTGATAATAGATAAATAGGTAGGCAGATGATAGATAGATGATTGATAGATAGATAGATAGATAGATAGATAGATAGATAGATAGATAGATAGAGATAAACACACAGGTATTACATAAATATAAGTATCTATTCCAGTGTTTTGCATTCAAGAGATGCAAAACATGATCCTTTATGAAGATTGCCATATAATTTGGAATATCTCTCTGTCTGCCTGCCTGCCTGCCTGCCTGCCTACCTACCTATCTCTATCGAGATACTGACAGAGAGAGGCAGACACACAGATGGGCATATTGCATACAGATATACCTATTCCAATTCTGCATTCAAGAGATGTAAAACATAACATTGCCATATAATTTGGACTCTCCCTCTCCCCACCCCTCTGTCCCCCTCTCCATCCAGCCACACACATAAACACACACATGTACATATTGCACACATACACATATCTCTATTCCAAATGAAAGCAACCCATTTCAACATTTGCTTCCTTTTCCCCTCCTGTTTCCCCCTTCCCCGGAAAAAAAAAAAAACACCACACAGCCCACTTCTTCTCTGAAGATCTCTTTTTCTGTCTCTCTCTCTCTCTCTCTCTCTCTCTCAACTTGCTAAGTTTGAAAGATGATACAGATAACAATTTGCTTTGCCCGTCGACGCATTAAAAGCCAGGATTACTGCAAAGCATTGGTTTCCCTGTGCCGCAGCAGAGCGTGCTCAGAATGCCAGATGGAAATCCTCTGTATCCGTGAGCCAGGCGAAGGCAGGGTGCTGGCATTCGGAGTTTCTGCAAGTCTCCTTAGCAACTTGTCTGACATCTTTTTAAAAATGTTGGCAAGGGCAGAGGGGGTTGTGTGTGTGTGTGTGTGTGTGTGTGTGTTTGTAGGTCTGTGGATCTGTGTGTGCGCGCACATCCCCTAAGGCCATCCCCCAAATTATTCTCACGCAATAAAACATGCCTTTCCATTTTTTTTTTGGTTTAAAAAAAAAATAGTTCTGTTTTCCACCGAATCCTTGTGTCCTGGTGTGCAATGAGTGGGTTTAATTAGTTGGGGGGTGGGGGTGGGGGAAAAACGGAGGTGTTTCTCCCCACACCCCTTTGGAAATGGGGTGTGTGTGGGGGGGGGGTGAGGACTCAGGACTTTTTTTCCTGCAGAGAAAGCCCCAGACATCAACTGGGTTTTCCCCAGTTTCTTCCCAATTTGGCACAGAGATTCCCCACCTATTTTTTCCCTCCCGTTTTTTCTTCCCTTCCCTTCCTTGAGGTGCTGAAACATCAGCGAAAGCTGATGCTAAACAATTTGAGAGGCGTTGGGTGGCAGGCAGCGTCTTTCTCCTTCTTTTAATTATTATTTTGAGACCAGAAACAGTAAAACAAAAGGAAAAAAAGAGGTTTGGATGCCCGGAGTCTCTTTTTTCTTTCTTTCTTTCTTTCTTGCCTCCTTCAAAACCCTCCGGGGTTTTTTTTTTTCCCTCCCCCTTTTCTATCCCTCCCACAGTTTTTCTTTCTTTCTTTCTTTTTTAAAAAAACTTGACAACTGAAGAATAAACTCCTTTGGGGAGGAGTTGCGATGAAGGTACGTTGCATTTGTGGGGGGGGGGGATAAGAGAGAGAAGAAAGGAAGTTAATATGGATGGGTGGGTGGGTAGGGGGGTGTCAAAAATCCGAATTTGGCATAGGAAATCCGAGAGTGTAGTTGCTTTGGGATAACTCAAGGGAGGGGATTTCTATTCGGTGCAGAAGCCTTGAGAAATTGTTGCTGGGGGTTTGGGAAAGGGTGAACTCCAAGGGGGCTGTGGGCCGCAGATCGAATAGGAGGGAGAAATATATATATATATAAATACATATCTAAGAAAACAAGGCTGGGTGTTTGGTTTTGTTTTATTTTTGTTTTTATTTCTTTTTCTTTTTTTAAAAAAAAACCTCTTGTTTTGCTTTTTCGGAAGGACTTGTGGAGTTGGCTGCCATTCAAACAGATGTTCCTTGTCTTTGCAGAGTTTAAGCGGGTGTTTTGTATCGGAACGAAAGATAGATAAAATGAAATAAGTAGATATAAGAAAAGAGGGCAGGAGAGCAATGGAGTTTTGGAAAGGTGGGTGAAGACTACAGATCTCAAGAGAGAGAGAGAGGGAGGGAGAGAGAGACAGAAAGAGAGAAAGAGAGACAGAGAGGCACAGAGAGAGAGAGAGAGAAAGAGAGAAAGAGAAAAAGAAAGAAAGAGAGAGGGAGGGAGAGATGGTTTTTGTGTGTGTCTCTGTCTCTGTGTGTTTCTTTCCACATCAAAATCAATTTTTCTCTAAAAAGCTGAATGTTAGGTAACTTTTGGGCTCCTGACAAAATGGAGAGGAAAAGAATCTTCCTTTTTAAGTTGGTGCTTTTTTCATGTGTGTTGGCATTCACGTCTTTGTGTACATGCATGTATATGTATTTGTGTGTCTGTATGCATGTGCGCGCGCCTATGCACACATGGACACACAGACAGATAGAAAGGTTTTCTGTTCGAAATCCTGTAAGAGAACTCCCGGTAAGTGGATGTTGGTCGTGGGCTCGAGGGAGGGATCTTTTACTTTATTTCTTTTTATCCCTTTGGATTATTTTATTTTATTTTTGGTCACATTGAAAAGGTCTTTTGGTGGGCTGGCCTTTAAGCTGCCACTCTTGCCAGCAGGACCACAAAGGGTCTGAAGGGCCCTTTTGCCAATTTCTTAGAGAAAATTTATTCTTTGCATGGTAGAAATTGCATGAAATGTGAATGATCTCTATTTATATCTATTTAACTTCTATTATCTATCATCTAGTCATCTATCTATCTATCCATCCATCCATCCATCCATCTCTCTATGTCTCTGTCTGTCTATCTGTCTCTATCTATCTATCATCTATCTAGTCATCTATCTATCTATCTATCTATCTATCTATCTATCTATCTATCTATCTATCTATCTATCTACCTACCTACCTACCTACCTACCTACCTACCTACCTACCTATCTATCTATCTATCTCATCTATCTAGTCATCTATCTATCTATCTATCTATCTATCTGTCTGTCTATCTATCTGTCTATCTGTCTATCATCTATCTAGTCATCTGCCTGCCTGTCTGTCTGTCTGTCTGTCTGTCTGTCTGTCTATCTATCTATCTATCTATCTATCTATCTATCTATCTATCTATCTATCTATCTATCATCTATCTAGTCATCTATCCATCTATCTGTCTATTTGTCTATCCATATCTATCTATATGTGTGTGTTTGTCTATTTGTATCTCCATCCATCCATCCATCCGTCCATCCGTGTCCATCCATCCATATCCATATCTATGTCCCATCCATGTCTATTTCACTTTGCCCACCCTCTACATATAGAAAGCTAAGTATCTGGCGTATCGACAAGAGTTCCCTGGGGAACAGGACCCCCCACAAACTGAAATATAGCAACCAATCCATATTGCAACCATGGCTTTTTTTTTTCTTTTTTCTCTTTAGATTTTGCATTTCACTTCCTGTCTGCATAGTTTGGTCAACTTAGTTGACAACAAAGTGAACAAAGACAAGCTCCCTTCAATATATATATATTTTTAATATTGATTCCAGTTGGAACATCCATTCTATGGACTAAGTCATTTCTTTCCCTCTTCCAGTTTAAAAAAAAAGATTGATGGATTAATTAAAGTCTTCATTGAAATCTAAGGTATATTGTTTTTGATAGGGCAATACTGCATGCTTCTACACACAATACAGAGTTCTAATGATATGTGCATAAGCAGAAGTGTGCTAGAAACAATATACAATAGTATATTACTTATAATTAAAGGTATTAACTAAATCAAAATAGTTAAGCACTTTATATATTTTTCTATAGCTTACTATATATAGAAGATCCAAGCCGTTAAGTAGATTTCTTATGAAGATCACCCATTGTTAGATTCTTCTTCCACGTCTCTTCAATGAATATGGTTAAAAAGGAATCCCACATTATTTGCTAGGTAATTCCCTACCCCATCATAATCAGTTAGGTTGTTGTATTAAAAAAACAATAGTAAAGCTCAGAATTATTTTCTCCATTTTTTAATGAGATTGGAAGAACACAAGATTTTGATTGCATTTTAAGCAATTTCCATTTCCGTTCTGAATTTTGATGCTCGTTTGGCTGTAGCCATTAATTCCCCCCTCCCCCCGGAGGCAAATGCAGAGGGCAGAACATCAAAAGTCTTTGAAAAAGGAAAGGAAAGAAAAAAGAGAAGGAAAGGAAAAGAAGGAAGGAAGGAAAAAGAAAGAAAAAGAAAGAAAGAAGGAAAGATAGATAGAAAAATAAAAAGAAAGAAAGGGAGGGAAGAAAAGAGAAAGAGAAAGAAAGGAAGAAAGAAAGAAAGAAAGAAGAAAGAAAGAAAGATTTCTTTCATTCTTTTGGTTTCAAGCTTTCATGTCCTTGTAATGGGAAATGTGAACATGAATATGAGGTCTTGCAAGTTGCCTCCTGGGTAGAATCATTGACTTAACCATGGTGGGGAATAAATTCAGACGTTTTAATTTTTCCTGCTCTTAGACTAGTATCTTGGACCCGTCATTTCAGAAGAAGAAGAAAAAAAAATTAAGGACTTGAAACACAAAAAATACATAACTACTTTCCAGAAATCATTTTATTTCTCTAAAGATGATAATCAAAGTCATACCTATCATTTATATCTATCTATTGTCTGTCTGTCTGTCCAATCCATCCATCCATCCATCCATCCACTCAACTATTCATTCGTGTCTGTCTATCTGTCTGTCTGTCTATCTAGCTATCTAGCTATCTACCTATCTATTGTCTCCTACTGTATCTATTCACTTACCCATTTATCTCTCTCAGGAGTCTTTGGTGCTCTCTGAACTTGGCTGTTTTCTTTTAGACGTTTCATTACCCAAACTAGGTAACATCATCAGTGCTAGCCATTACTGATGATGTTACCGAGTTTGGGTAACAAAACATCTCCAAGAAAACAACCAAGCTCAGAGAGCATCAAAGACCTCACATTTCAACCCTGAGCTACAAATACACTCCTTCATTTCTCTCTATTTTCTTTCTCCCCCTCTCTCTCTATCCTCCCTCTCCCTCCCTCTCTCTCCCTCTCTCTCTCCCCCTCCCGCCCTCCCCCCTCCCTCTCTTTCTCTCCCCCTCCCTCCTATCTATCTAGATTATTATTTGCCGTCTGTGTGGTCTTAGTGGTTGCAAAAGAAACAATCAACCGAAAGTCAAAATCAGCAAACTTGGCAAGAAAAAGCAGCTTGGGCTGGCAATTGCGTGTCCAGCTGGGGCATAGGGGGAATAGCTTTCTCTAAAGATCTCCATTGAGGATTTCTTTCTCCCCCCCCCACCACTCTTAAGTTTAAAACAAAAAAACAATCTCAGCAGCTGGAGCAGTTATTCTTCCATCCGTGTGAAGAGTCAAAAAGTTACAGTGGAGAATTCATGCGCTAATCTGGAGCCAGGTAATATTTCTCTCTCTTTTTTTTTACCTTTGGCTGATATGGCTCTGCAGCAAAATCCTCACCAGAGCTAGTTTGGGTTGGAATTGTTCTTGTTGTTTTTAATAATCTGGTGTTGGGTAGCAAAATCACCTCTTTGTTCCCGAGGCTTAGTTGACGATATTCAGATTCGCAGGATTTCTAGTGGCCAAAAATTATGTTTTATTATGAGTTATCTTCTTGTCTATAAATGGATGTGTGTTTAGCTAGATAGCTAGAGGAAGGGGGGAATAGAGAGAAAGATATAATGCTCTGCTTCTTAAAATTGAAATAACTCTTTCTGTGAAAATGTAAACCCACCTAAATAAACTGATATTCCCCCCCCCCATAAATTTGGGCCTAATGAGATGGTATCTTGCATTTAGCAAGTATTTCCACAATGTTTTGTGGATACAGTTCCGACAAGTATCTCAACAATTATAAATATTCCTTTACTACCCAAAGTATTAGTAATTAGAGCGTTGTTGGAATTCAAGGAGGAGGCTGTCGAAGAATGTATTTTTTAATTCTTGGAAGGTTTGGAAAAACGACTAGTAGCTTAATGAAGAAATCTAGATACAAATGAGCTCCAAAGCCAAGAGAAAGTAACAAGACACTTTTATTTCGACACACAGCCTCTTATTTCACATTGTTTGACAAGTCTGTTGAAAAGAATAATGGTTTTCAAGACTGCTTGAAAAATCACATACGTAGCAGATGAAGAATTGTTGAATGTAACAGGCAGAGAGAGGGGAAAGTCTTCTCTTTCAAAATGGCTTTCTAATCAAATTTTCTTTTTCTAGTTTCCACTGAAACTCATTGTCACAAATTGCTTAGAATCTGTGTTTGTAGTTTTCCACCGAAGTCTAACTCAGGTCATTTTCAAAACTGACTCCGGGAAATCTCAAAGTTTAAGAATATGTATCGTTGCTTGATTAATGCTGCATTCACGGAACACAATAAACCAAGTTACTAAAATGACATATTTTCTGTATAGTCTATATTTGTGGAACACACTCAGCCACCCATAGGAACACAAGTAATTAATATTAACCCTAACTAAACTTGGCATATTGTAGAGATACTCCTGCTAATTTGTGTGAATACATCTGCAAACTCACTCCCCCCCCCCAATAATGGTTGTGTTTTTGATACGCTGAAGCCTTTTAGGATAGGACAAAAAGAATTGTACTTATGTATTTCTCTTTTTGACATGAGCAAAAAGAGGATTTGAGACTGTGATATCTTAAGCCTTTCCATACTTAGTATAAGATATAGAAGCAAAATACAAGGAAATGTTTCTTTTTTTCCATTTTTATCTAAACACCACTCCATGTTTCTCAAAGAACTCTTTTGATAATAGAATAGAATAGAAGTAGAGGAGAATATAATATAATAGAATAGAATAGATTAGATATTGGAATGAAGAACATAGAATAGAATAGAATAGAATAGAATATATATTGGAATGAAGAACAGAGAATAGAATAGAATAGAATATATATTGGAATGAAGAACAGAGAATAGAATAGAATAGAATAGACAGAATAGAATAGAATTCTTTATTGGCCAAGTGTGATTGGACACACAAGGAATTTGTCTTCAGTGCATAAGCTCTCAGTGTGCATAAAAAGATAAGATACATTCATCAAGAATCATCAGGCACAACAAGGATAGTCATAGGGTACAAATAAGCAATCAAATAAGATACAATGATACCTTTGCCAAAGAAAGCAACAACATTGTTTTTAATTCCCTTGAATGTATTGCATTCTTACAAATGAGGAGAGGTGTGCATTTGTATTTTAAAAAAATAGTAGGCGGCTCAGTCTAACTGCGAGACAAAGAGAATATTTATTTAATGTATGCTTTGCTCTTTCCATCCATTCTTTCCTCCGTTTATTACTTTACTACTGCTTTACTCGGTTCTGCTCCCGAAATCTTTCCTAACGTGTTTCGACTCTGGGTGTTCAGACTACTACTCCTATCATCCCCTCCGCCCCAATCGTCCCGAGTTCTACGTCAACACACTTGGGCACTTCCAGCTTCAGAAAAGCAAATGTTAAAGGAACCAGTGCTTAAAATGGGGTTTAGCTACCACACCAGCTATCAATGGCACGAAAGAGCATTTCCTACTTAAGATGGGCCCTGCTTGTTGTGAATAGGAAACCTGTGAGTTTTGTGCCAACTCTCCTCTTGTGAACTTGTGCTGCTCGTTTTTTGGAGATCAGATTTGAGATGGGGAGCAATAAATGCTCTCTCAACACAAGCTAGTAAGGGAGAGGCATGGGTGGGTGGTCCTCAACGTACGATCACCATTGACCCCCAACATTTTATGTCGCAGAATGGGAAATCTGCTAATTGAGTTTTGCCCCGTCTTGCAGCCTTTCTTGCCACAGTCGTTAAGTGAATCCCTGCCATTGTTAAATGAGACACATGGTGGTTCAGCAAATCTGGTTTCCCCCCTTTGACTTTGCTTGTCGGGAGTTTGCAAAAAGGGGATTCGCGTCTCTCTGCAACGGTCATGAATATGAGCCAGTTGTCGTAAATGTAAAACATGAGATTATAAGGAGGTTGCGGCGGTCGTAAGTGTGAAAAACGGTCATAAGTCGTTTTTTTCAGTGCTGTGAACAGTCGCTGACCATTGTAAGCCAAGCACTACCTGTACTGCATAGTGTCTGAAATTACAACAAGAGAAAGATTTATCTTGCTCTTTCTCTCCCCCTCCCCCGGTGTGTGTGTGTTTGTGTATGCATGAAAATCCACTCAAAATTCCTTTGTTTAAAGGAGTACTTCAGTAGTCTACTCTAGGCCATGGGAGCGATGAGCACCTCCACCTGCTTACTGGACCCGTTCCCCTCCTGGCTGGTCTCGACCAGCAGGGAGGTGACACGAGGCTGGCTCCAGGCGATTACCAACGCATCTTTGCAGGAGGGGTCTTTCCCGCAACCACTAAAGGAAGCGGTGGTGAGACCCCTCCTCAAGAAGCCTTCCCTGGATCCAGCCTGAAAAACTACCATCCTGTCTCCAACCTTCCTTTTCTGGGGAAGGTTGTTGAGAAGGTGGTGGCGCTTCAACTCCGACGGACCTTGAATGAAGCGGATTATCTGGATTCCTTTCAGTCTGGTTTCAGGCCTGGGTACAGCACTGAAACCGCTTTGGTCGCACTGATCGATGATCTCTGGCAGGCCAGGGATAGAGGGCATTCCTCTATCCTGGTGCTTCTTGACCTCTGAGCGGCCAATCAAATGAATGAAATGGTCTCCAACCTTGACAACTTTAAGACCTGTGGACTTCAACTCCCAGAGTTCCTCAGCCAGCAAAGCCAAGGTGGAAGCCTCTGAAACCATCCAGAGCAGGGGTGTCAAACTCAAAAGCCCTAAAAAGTTGGCTTTTCCAGCAAGCCAGCCTGGCCTGAACAAAACAAAATAAATTATTGATCATTGTTAATTTTAATTCGGATTTTTTTTTAAAAAAAATGTTATTGTTAATTCTAATTGGTTTGTTTGGGATATTCTATTTAATTTTTTTAAAAAAACTTTTGTATTATGTGTTTCTTTTAATGTTGTGCACTGCCCTAAATCCTTGGGAGAAGGGCGGCGTATAAAGCTAATAAACCAAACCAAACCAAACCAATTTCATTGAGGGCTGGATCGAGGTTGTTTTTCACCTTGGAGGGCCGGGGTGGTGGCAGCTGTGTGGGCATGGGCGTGGCCATGGTGGGCGTGGCTTGGTGGGCGTGGCTTGGTGGGCGTTTGACACAGGCTCAAGATGCACTTTTGCACTTCTCTTCTTTCTTTCCACAGTTCTTTACTATGTGTTTTTGGCTGGCAGAGTGCTGCTGGGGGGGGTGTGGAGACCAAAAACAGGCCATGTGGTGGCTTCACGCAGTGGCCCATTTTGGCCATCAGAGGCACCATGGGCTGGTCCTTTGATATTTCCAGGCTAGCCCCATGGACCACATTTAAGTGGGCCATAGGCTGGATCCGGCCTGCGGGCCTTGAGTTTTACACTCCTGATGTATAGAGTTGGGCAGTGGTGGGTTTCAAAATTTTTAGAACCTCTTCTGCAGGTGTGGCCTGCTTTGTGGGAGTGGCTTGCTGGCCATGTGACCAGGTAGGAGTGGCTTGCCGGCCATGTGACCAGGTGGGAGTGGCTTGCCGGCCATGTGACTGAGTGGGAGTGGCTTGGCAGTCATTTGACTGGGTGGGCGTGGCCAACTTGTAAAATGTGGTGAAACTCACTTAACAACGCTCTTGCTAAGCAACCAAAATGTTGGCTCAGAAACTTTGGCATTTGAAGCACGCAAGTCTTAAAGCTGTCAAGTTACAAGACCCTTGCACCCCTAACTCTTTAGAAAAAAAACCCCAGGGGTGTTCAAACTTGACAGCTTTTAAGACTTGTGGACTTCAACTCCCAGAATTCCTCCTCCGGTCATGTTGGCTCAGGAACTCTGGCATTGAAGTATGCAAGTCTTAAAGCTGTCAAGTTACAGGAGCCTTGCACCCCTAACCCTTTAGAAAAAAAACTCCAGGGGTGTTCAAACTTGACAGCTTTAAGACTTGTGGACTTCAACTCCCAGAATTCCTCCTCTCGCTCTTCATCTTGATGATGTGCAGATGGGTTGGGGGAGGGAGCTGGAACCGGTTCTAAACGGCACGGTAGATTTGTGGAACCTCTTCTATAGAAGTGGTTAGAACTGGCAGGAACCCACCTCTGGTGTTGGGGCACCAAGAGGAAGTAACCAGCACGAAGCTGACTTTGGCCAGAAAAGCTAACCTGGGTCACACCCTTCTAGCACCTAGATAGGAGATTCCCAGGTAGCTCCAAAGACTGTGGGCTCTCAAGAGTCTATCCATAGTAACACTACCTAACATTTCCTAGATAGTGTTAAACGTCTAGGAAGAAGGCAGAGGCAAACCAAACTTCTGAACAATTATGAGTCAATCTCAACTTGAAAGAAGCTTTAACTTCCAGAATGGGATAGCCAAGAAGAGTGAAAGTTTCCTTGATTTTTGTTCTAAAAAAATCCCATTGTCTTCCCATTTTTATTTTCCGAGTACGTCAGAGAAGTTGAAGTTGTCGCTCAAAAGTAGCTTGGAAAAGTTGCCACGGACTCCATCCCTCTTCTCCGCAAGAGTGAGAGAAGTTCTATTTCTCTTTAAATTAAATACTCTCCCCCCTCCTTAATTTGCACCTGTATATATATACACATTAGCACAAGCAGATTTTGTGTAGCACAGTGTCTGGTTCTCTCTCTGGGTGATACAATCTGCTCTTTTTCTTTGGTGGTTGGGTTTTTTTTTTTAATGCGTATCTCCCCAGGTAAAACACCTGTTAGAATAGCTAGGTACCAGTAGAGGAAAAGATTTCAATATTTTTTTTAACACTATTACGGCATCTATATTGAGCAAGCTCGTAAGATGCTTTCAGGAATGGTTCTTTCACCTAGAGTCTTCCTGTTGGGCAGAAAAGAAGGAAGTTCTGGTGAAGACTTAATCTTGGTCCAATTCCATTGGTCTTCATTAAGGTTTTGCATTCTAAATGAAAATATAAGGATTCCTTGGAATATATTTTCTTTTTAAAAAAAAATATTTCTCATATATACATTCACAATTATATGATCTCATAACTGTTATTAATAATATGTATTTGTAACAATTTTTCTCCCCTACAGTTGACAATATACTTGAAATTGCTTTCTTACCATCCCATAAACCCATCTTATCTTACAACAATCCTACTTCTTCTTCCTTCCCTCCTTTCTTCTCTCCTTCTCTCCTTCCTTCCCTCCTTCCTTCCCTCCCTCCTTCCCCCTTCCCTCCCTCCTTTCTTCTCTCCTTCTCTCCTTCCCTCCCTCCTTCCCTTCTTTCTTCTCTCCTTCTCTCCTTCCTTTCCTTCTTCCTTCCCTCCTTCCTTCCCCCCTTCCTTCTCTCCTTCATTCCCTCCTTCCTTCCCTCCTTTCTTCTCTCCTTCTCTCCTTCCTTCCCTCCTTCCTTCTGGAATATATTTTCAGTTCCTTATCCTGACTGTAGGAAATTGAACTGGGGGCTGCTGGGGGTTCGCACGGGTTCGGGTGATCCTCTATCTAGGATTCTGCCCAGTTTGGCGAACCCCCAAATGCCACCCCTGGCTGGCTCTGCCCATTCCTCCCCTCCCCTCCCAGGAGTCTCCACATGGCCTGTTCATCATGTAGGCCTGCACGGAGGCTCAGGGAGGGGGAAAAACGGGCTTACTGGAGGTTCTGGAAGTCTAGAAATGGATATTTTCAGTCTCCGGAGGCCAGGGGAATCAGTTTTCACCCTCCCGGAGGCTCGAGAAAAACCTCCGGAGTCTGGGGAGGGTGAAAAATGCCCCCCATAGTGCAGGAGGATGACTAGCCATACCCACCATGGCCATACCCACCCAGCAATGGGGCAGCAAACCCATTGCTGGAACTTTTGAAGCCTACCCCTGAACTGGGCTACCTCTAAAAGTCACGTTGCTAACAGTATGTGGACCTTACATGAAGATGGGATCCTATGAGGCCATTTTGAAGGAAGGGTTGGATACAAACTGATCTTTAAAAAAAAAAGAAATCTAAGTAAGCAATAACCCATCCATGTGCAGAAATCTTTTGGATAACCTGGTGAAGATACTGCATGGTGATAGATTGAAACAATGCTTTAATTAAGGTAAAGGACGATGGCCAAATTCATACTCTAAAACAGTGTTTCTCAACCTTGGCAACTTGAAGATGTCTGGGGAATTCTGGGAGTTGAAGTCCAGACATCTTCAAGTTGCCAAGGTTGAGAAACACTGCTCTAAAGTAAATAATGCAGTTTGCCTGGTTGGGTTAAATGCGTTGAGTGAATTCCATTGTACTTTGGAAGTCATTGTTCATGGCTTAGCTTGTCATTTATTTATGGTTCCATAACTCATGAATAGAAAAGCGTGTAAGCAGTGTGTAGACCTATTGTAACTCATGCTACTCTTTCAACAGCAGGAGTTGAGAATAATTTTTTTTTTTAAAGTATTTCCAGTCCACCTTTCTTATTGGGCTATATCTCATACCCAATCTTAATTTGTGTAGCGTTGACTCAACCTACTATGTAAACTCAATCACTTTGGTTTGTCAATAGGGTGGAATGTAAGGCGTGCAATTCTCCAATGCCTTCTGCCAGCAGGCCTTGGCTGAGCCAATGATAGGTTAATATGATCTAGGGTTGGAGCTTCTCCATAATTGGAAACTCAAAAAATTAAAATATGAGCTCCTATCCTAGTGTAATCAAGAGTAATCATCACTGACAGTTCAGTCCACCCTAAATTTTACAGGATTATATGGAGATGGATCAGAATCAAAGGTGGTGAACCAGTAGTGGCGGTGGTGGGAGGCTCGCCCCCCCCACCCTCACATAATGCACAAGCACTGAGGTGTGCATGTACAGACGAGGTGCATACGCTCCCATTTGTGAATTGGTAGGAAAGATAAGTAAATCCCACCTCGGATTAGAACCCCAGGAGAACATGTGGTTTCATTCATGAATCCCCATGTATCCAAAGTCCTGCCTAGAACATTGCTTTATTTGTGGGTATCAAATAAAAACATTTTTTAAAAATTCCTTAGGTATTATAACAGCTCAGTAGTATGGACGACCAGTTGTTGCTAGTATGCAATTTAATCAGTTCCCAACCAGCCAGCCAATAGTGAGGAATGCTGGGAGATGTAGTTCTAACACGCAGAATGCCTATGGCAACCTATTGGGCTAAAGTTAGAATCATAGAGCTGGAAGGAAGTATGGCTTCAGACCTACCTTTAGTGTTGATTTATCTGCTTGTTTATTTTATGATGTGGTGGTGGGGGGGGGGTATACTGATTTGTCATCTTGGTATTTGATGTCCCAATGTGCTCAAGCTAATGTCGACATAGGGTGGTATTAAAGAAATTGAAGAAATGTTTCGGAGACGTAAAACAAGTCGTACCACGGAAGCCTCAAAATGTTACATATTGTAGTTATATAAAGTGAGATAAACAGTAAGCACAGGCTGGAATGAAAAGGGGGCTTTTAAACAAGCAATTCATCATCTTTTTTAATGACCCCATAATTCCTTGCTGGGAGGAGCCTGGGCAACTGAATGGAACTGTGTTTACTGGCCAGATGCCCTTCTTGTTGCCAATGCGGAGTTTTTTTCCCAGCAGATATATTCTCTCATGTGCCCAGAGAGAGAAATATCTGCCTCTACCTAGGATTGAACCAACAGTCTCCTGATTGTGAGGCGAGAGCTCCCCCTCTAGGCCACCGCAACCACTCTTTTAAACGAGCAATTATGGAAAGAAAAAAGTAGCAGACCAAGTTATCGCACTGGGTGTGTCATTGAGGGTTCTCACCTAGCATAAGGGGAGAGAGTGGGAAATCTTGGCCTCGGTATACCCACATTACACCTATCCTCCGCGAGCTGCACTGGTTACCTATTGGTCTCCGGATACGCTTCAAGGTGCTAGTCGTCACTTATAAAGCCCTACATGGTATTGGACCTGGGTACTTGAGAGACCGCCTCCTGCCGATTACCTCCCAAAGACCCATTAGATCCCATAGATTAGGCCTCCTCCGAATTCCATCGGCCGGCTAATGTCGGCTGGCAACCACCCGGAGGACGGCCTTCTCTGTGGCTGCTCCAGCCCTTTGGAACGATCTCCCCGTGGAGATTCAGACCCTCACCACCCTTCAGGCTTTCTGTAAAGCCGTCAAGACCTGGCTGTTCCAGCAGGCCTGGGGCTGCTGAGTCCCATCCCCTACTCAAATGGGTATGCGTGTTGAGACTTTTTAGACTGTTTTGTACTGTTGTTTGTTTTTTTGGGGTTTTCCTTTTTGTATTGTCCCCCCCCCCTCCCTTGGTTTTGTTAGCCGCCCTGAGTCCCTCGGGAATAGGGCGGCATACAAGTCGAATAAAACCTTCAAACCTTCAAACCTTCTTCCCTACTTGGCAAGTGAATACTGAAATGGACCAAGGAAGAACAGAGACACATTTGATGTCCTGGCAAATACGGACACATTTGACCAATGCAGGACACGATGGTGCAGTATCTAAGATCTCACAATAACCGTGTTCAACAGAAACTTCCTTCTCGGTTCCTCAGAAGTTTTCATCAGCTGTGGTACAACTCGATCCTTGGGTATTTGAGGACATCTTCTTGGCGATATCTGGGAGCTTCCTTCAAAGATGGAGGGGATATATTGAGTGTTGCTGTTTTCCATTCCATGTTTTTCCCCCCCATCACTCCAAGGCAGGGAATGATGAGCCAATAGGGACAATTGTTGTTGGTTCTGCAGAATGGTACTAAAAAAAAAAATGCTTCTGAGGATTGTGTAGCTCAGCTGAAACTTCCCCCCCCCCCCCCACTTCTTAAAGCATTTTTTTCCCTGCCAGTTTGGACGAAGAGGTAGTCAAAAGAATCCTTTAAAAAGTGGGAGAAAAAGGTTCCCATGATCATCGCATGGCACAGCTGATTGTCATGGAACCTTCCCTCCCCCCCCAACTTTTTAAAGCATTTTTTTCCCAACCAGTTTGGATGAATAGGCAGGAAAACAAATACTTTAAAAAGTGGGGGGGAAAAGCTTCCGACAATCGCACGGCTCACAGGTAGTAAAAAATGCTTTAAAATTTCAAAAAAGTTGGCCACGCCTAGTCACATGAACCCCACAAAGCCACGCCCACAAAGCCACGCCCAGAGAACCGGCGGCAAATTTTTAAAATTTCCACGCTGCTCCAAGGCCTCCCTGGCTGTCCACATCTGAAAACCTACCAAGGTGTTTCTTAGGATCTCTGCTATCCAGATTTAACTGAAACTGTTGGAAGCCAAGGAGGCTGTAGGATATTGGAGAGATGGTTGCATGATGAAAGACAAGACACTCACCGATGTCTTCTGGCCTCTGGGTGACAAAATAAGCATACGAACCTGGGGTGAAATCCAGCAGGTTCTGGAGAACCGGTAGCGGAAATGTTGAGTCATTGGGAGAACCAGTAGCGGAAATTTTGAGTAGTTTGGAGAATCGGCAAATGCCACCCCTGGCTGGCCCCAGAGTAGGGTGGGAATGGAGATTTGGCAGTATCCTCACCTTAGGAGTGGGGAGGGAATGGAGATTTTGCAGTATCCTTCCCCTGGAGTGGGGAGGGAATGGAGATTTTGCAGTATCCTTCCCCTGGAGTGTGGCGAGAATAGAGATTTTGCAGTATCCTTCCCCTGGAGTGGGGAGGGAATGGAGATTTTGCAGTATCCTTCCCCTGGAGTAGAGAGGGAATGGAGATTTTGCAGTATCCTTCCCCTGGAGTGTGGAGAGAATAGAGATTTTGCAGTATCCTTCCCCTAGAGTGGAGAGGGAATGGAGATTTTGCAGTATCCTTCCCCTGGAGTGTGGCGAGAATAGAGATTTTGCAGTATCCTTCCCCTAGAGTGGAGAGGGAATGGAGATTTTGCAATATCCTTCCCCTAGAGTGGAGATGGAATGGAGATTTTGCAGTATCCTTTCCCTGGAGTGTGGAGAGAATAGAGATTTTGCAGTATCCTTCCCCTAGAGTGGAGAGGGAATGGAGATTTTGCAGTATCCTTCCCCTGGAAAGGAGAAGGAATGGAGATTTTGCAGTATCCTTCCCCTGCCATGCCCACCAAGCCACGCCACAGAACCGGTAGTAAAAAAAAAATTTGAATTTCACCACTGATGCAAACTCAACCAATCTCCACATTCTTTTTCTCTTTGGAAAGTAATACGGGAGGCAGTTTTCTTTCCTTAAACTGAAGAGGAACAGCAAGAAAGAAAATGCAAAAAAATAAAACACCCCGAGAAGCAGCCGAGGAAGACAGGAGGGGTGGTGTGTTCCCCCCCCCCTCTGTTTCTCCTTAGCAGCTGCCCCTTTGTTGCCTCTGAACAGGGGAGCGGTTTGGCCTTTTAATACCCAACTCAGGTGGTGGTGCCAACAGGATTAAAGCTGAAGCAAGACCAGGGAGAAACAATCGGTTGCTCGGGGAAATCTTCGGGGATTCAGAAGAACAAAACAGAGCAATGTGGCCTGAGCCTACTCAGTATTCACCCGAAGCCACAAACTATTGCGTAGCAGTTGGAAAAAGAGAAATAGAAGTGGGAAACTGGAGAGAGAACTGGAAGGGGGATGAAATAGAAAGAGCTGGCCAGCGGACAAGAAAGCGGAACAGGAACAAAAGAAAAGGAAGAAGCAAGGAACGAAGCAGAGAATGGACTTTTGGCCCAGATTTTCTTCCTTGGTTCAGTCGGTGTTTTGAGAGTGATCTGTCTACACGTTGAACTTTGAGATCAGGATTTGGAGACCACTGTGGTGGAGAAATAGTCTTTCATTCCCCACCATCCCCACCAGAATTCAGAACAAAGGGAAGGTTTCTTTGTTTGCTGGGATGGTGCGTCTTGCAAAGGCTCAGCGCGTGATATTTTTGACCGTTTCTAACAGGTTTGTCTTTCATTTCCAGCAGTGGGTTGATTTAAGCTTACGATTGTGAAGGCTACTACTCCTACCGCCGTTCACCAGAAGACCCTTCCTGCCGGTGGCCACAAACCCGTAGATCCGAACTTGTGCTCCTATCCTACACAAGCTTGAATCTATAGGTATGTGTCTGCTTGGCCAATGCACAAATGGTGGATGTTCCGGGGCTGTAAATGCCTCCTGCTTTGCAAAATGGAAACCTTGCCTTCGGACCCCTGATTGGCCCTTATCCCTTCTATATTTTTTGTCTCCTCTATCAATATAGAGCAAAATTTAAAGTGGCCCCACTTAGCCTAAATGTCAGGAGATGAGCATCAATTCAAGACAGGAACGGAGCAGATATGTTGAATTGTTTTAATGAATATACATGAGCTAACTTATCCTAAACCAGGGGTGTCAAACTTGATTTCATTGAGGGCCACATCAGGGTTGTGTTTGACCTCGGGGGGGGGGCATGACTACGATAGGCGTGGCTAGCTTGACGTCACTCACCGAGCCGAGGTGGCGCAGTGGTTAGAGTGCAGTACTGCAGGCTACTTCCGCTGACTGCTAGCTGCAGTTCGGCAGTTCGAATCTCACCGGTTCAAGGTTGACTCAGCCTTCCATCCTTCCGAAGTCAGCAAAATGAGGACCCAGATTGTTGTGGGGCTGACTCTGTAAACCGCTTAGAATGGACTTTAAAAGCACTATGAAGCAGTATATAAGTCTAAGTACTATTGCTATCGAGGTTCCGTTTTTGGCTGCAACAGCCTCGTGCATCCCTCTGTTGGTGAAAATGGAGCCCAGGAGGACTGCACGTGGCCCTCCAGAGCTCCGTTTTCACCACCAGAGGGCTGCAGGAGGCCGGTGTGGCTGAAAACAGAGCCTAGGAGGCCCCGCGTGTGGCCCTCCCGAGCTCCATTTTTGCTGGCAGAAGCACTGCAGGCCGGTCCTTCACTGTTTCCAGGACAGGTGCACAGGCCAGATCTAAGCACCCTGCAGGCTGGATGCGGCCCGCGGGCCTTGAGTTTGACACCCCTGTCCTAAACAGTTCATAGGTTCATCCACTGGTGGGATCCTCCCGGTTTAACGATGGGTTCAGTGATCATGCGATTTGCGTGTGCGCGCGCAGTTTGAAGAAATCTTCACTACCGGGTTTCTTGGGAGGAGTAACACAGCTGATTAGTGCGGCCATCTGCTCTGCCGTACAAATGAGCCGAGGTGGCACAGTGGTTAGAGTGCAGTACTGCAGGCCACTTCAGCTGACTGCTAGCTGCAGTTCGGCAGTTCAAATCTCACCAGCTCAAGGTTGACTCAGCCTTCCATCCTTCCAAGGTGGGTAAAATGAGGACCCAGATTGTGGGGGTGATATGCTAACTCTGTAGAGAGGGCTGAAAGCCCTATGAAGCGGTATATAAGTCTAACTGCTATTGCTAAATCAGCCGAGAAGATAAAGGTAGGGAAATAGGGTGGGTGAGCAGGTGGGCCTATCTGATTGTCGGGGCGAACCAGTTCACTCCCAGCTGATCATCGGAGCTACCGGTTCACCCAAACCCATCTGAACTGGTAGAATCCCACCCCTGGGTTCATCTTACTTAGAATGGCTGCAAGCCAGTTTGTTCCATCCTAGGTTCGATGAACCACACTGGCTAGCAGCCGTTCTGCTAGGTATCAAATCCTTTTGCATCCTTACGTGGGCCTGAACCAGGTATTTTTGTGCAAGCGTTTCTCAGTTTGCAACCATTCGTTTAGCAGCTGTCGAAGTTACAACAGCAATGAAAAATAAGCAGTTGATGACCGGTCCTTTCATTTACGGCCATCGCCGTATTCCCACTGTCACGGAAGAGCAAAAGTTGGTTGCTTAAGCAGTTAGCAATAGCAATAGCAGTTAGACTTATATACCGCTTCATAGGGCTTTCAGCCCTCTCTAAGCGGTTTACAGAGTCAGCATATCGCCCCCAACAATCTAATAGATAGATAGATAGATAGATAGATAGATAGCAATAGCAGTTAGACTTATATACCTCTTCATAGGGCTTTCAGCCCTCTCTAAGCGGTTTACAGAGTCAGCATATCGCCCCCACAGTCAGGGTCCTCATTTTACCCACCTCGGAAGGATGGAAGGCTGAGTCAACCTTGAGCCAATGAGATTAGAACGGCATTCGCTGGCTGGGGAATTCTGGGACTTGAAGTCCAGACATCTTCAAGTTGCCAAGGTTGAGAAACACTGCCCTAGACAGCAAGGCCAATGGCGAGGGATTTGGGGAGATCAGTCCAGTCTCCAGAGGCTGCAGGTTTTTAGTCTGCCAACCTTAACTTCCTGCCCCATTTATCACTAGTCACCCTACTCAACCTACTCATACCGTGTTTCCCCAAAATAAGACAGGGTCTTATTTTCTTTTGACCCCCAAAATAAGCACTTGGCCCTATTTTCAGGGGAGGTCTTATTATTTTTCAGGTGCAGGAGGTGGCGAGCGTGGTCACCTCATGGCTGCTGCTGTGTTGCAATATTTTGGGGTAGGGCTTATTTTCAGGGGAGGGCTTATTTTAGCACATGAGCTCTAAAGCCCAATTGGGCTTCTTATCCGAGGAGGTCTTATTTTTCAGGAAAACAGGGTATTCTGATTTTGAAGATTTCCCCAAACACTGAGAACATTCTGCCACACAACTCTTCCCTTTCCTCCCTCTCTCCCTCCCTCCCTTTTTGGTAGTCAATTCCAGATTGTAAAGCGTGCATGGAATGATGGAATATACGAGAGGTTTGATTACATTGTCTGCAGGAGGCCCCTCCCTGCTTCCCTTCTATACACAGCCAAGCACCTAATATCGATTCGTGATCTAAGGCAGAACTGGGGAGCCTGCAGAGAGTCAGATGTTAATCGGATTGCAACTACTATCAACCCATGACATTTGGATATCCAGGGTACAGTTTCTAACGTGGTGGTTCCACAATAACTGAGAACAGCTGAGAGAATTCCAAGTGGTTTTTTTCCCCCTCTGTCCGTCTCTGCAACCCAGGGGTGGGTTTCTCGCCCCGTTCCAACCGGTTCGGTTGGAACGGGGCCGGCGGCGTCCTCGTGCACGCGTGCGGTGCACGCATGCGTACTAGCATCTACACGACGCTCCAGCTGCTCCTGGACGATCGCGCAGGCACTGTATGCGTCCTGCGCATGCGTGGAAGCGCAGAACTTGTCAAAAACGGGTAAGGACCGCGGGCGGGCGAGCGCGCCCTTCGCCGTTCCCGGAAGTTACTTACTTCCGGGTTCGGCGACCAACCGGTTCGCAGGGACCGCCGCGAACCGGTTGAAACTCACCCCTGCTGCAACCAGACATGTCTGGATGGGTTGTCCCCTTGTCCCATGTTACGTTTCTTGGTAGCGTTGGTTCCTTCTGGAGTGCATTAGGATTGGAACTGCTCACCGATCCTGCTTTCTGCTTCCCGAAGAACATGCTTTGCCACAATGCATTGTTTTAGGGCAGGGCTGTTTTCATAAGCTAATTCCTGAATCCAGAGTTCTGGAGGGTGAAGAAACCTTAATTGCCACATTGTCTGTTTGCTTTCTGGTTTGCGATCCCCAGATAATTGATTGTGTCTGCACCTCCAAGCCCTTAAGTATTGGAAGTAGCAATCTAAAAACGGTAGGCTGATCAGAGGAAAACGCTTTGTCCTTGTCTGGCATAGACCAAGAACAGACAAAGGCTTGATATGTAAAATAGACTTGCACACACACACGCGTGCGCGCACACACACACACACACACACACACACTGGTGAAAGATCAATTGCTAACTAAGGTGTATTAATTCTATCATGAAGACCAACAGTTCTTAAAAATAACCCCAGTGTGCAGCAACTCCCTAAAAAAGCCAACGTAGTTCTCGGCTGCATCAACAGAGGGATAGAACCAAGCTTACGTGACGTGTTTTAATACCACTTTATCATGCCTTGGTAAGGCCACACTTGGAATACTGCAGCCAGTTTTGGTGGCCAAGAAGTAAAAAAAGATGTGGAGACTCTAGAAAGAGTGCAGAGAAGAGCAAGAAAGATGATTAGGGAACTGGAGGCTAAAACATATGAAGAACGGTTGCAGGAACTGGGTATGTCTAGTTTAATGAAAAGAAGGACTAGGGGAGACGTGATAGCAGTCTTCCAATATCTCAGGGGTTGCCACAAAGAAGAGGGAGTCAACCTATTCTCCAAAGCACCCGAGAGCAGGACAAGAAGCAATGGGTGGAAACTAATCAAGGAGAGAAGCAACTTAGAACTGAGGAGAAATTTCCTGACAGTTAGAACAATTAATCAGTGGAACAACTTGCCTCCAGAAGTTGTGAATGCTCCAATACTGGAAGTTTTTAAGAAGAGATTGGCCAACCATTTGTCTGAAGTGGTGTAGAGTTGCCTGCTTAAGCAAGGGGTTAGATTAGAAGACCTCCAAGGTCCCTTCCAACTCTGTTGTTCTGCTCTGTTCTATTGTACCCAAGAGAAAGGGTTCAGGGAAGGGAGGAGGGGCAGAAGAGCACAGGCATCAATTCTTAAAATGACAGTTCTGATCTCAGTCAGGTAGGATGAAAGGAAACCGGATCAAGTAGATGTTGGGCAGGTAACAGTTAAGGAAGTTTGTTGCTCAGCCGAAGTGATTAATAGCTCTGCGCTCTGAAAGGTATGTGTGTACACCAGCTAAATATACACATAAAATGGTATAATAAGGTGCCTTGCATTGGCTCATTTCAACCACAAGTTCACCTCCGACAGCTGTGATTCTTTTAACAAGAGGTAGCTGGGTTAAAGCTGGAATCATCGGTCTACAAATATTTACTTTAGCAATACGTTGAGGCCTTTTCTCCAGTGCATACACCACCTCCATCATCCAGCATCTTTAGCTGGTTGGTCTTTCCTCCTGAATCAATAACATCCTTCAGAATCTGTTCTGACCTTAGCTTCCCCAAAAAGCACGAAGCAGATTCCTGGTCCCGACAAAACCCCTTTTATTAGACGAATGTGAATTCCTCTCAGTCACATCCAGCAAAGGCCCGGTAAACAGTCATTCAAAGGTGAATTTAGGACCACAGACCTTATCTATCTTGGAAAGCTGCCATGTCAATGTTTCCCAAAGGAGGCGCTGTGCAAGAAAAAACTGGGCACAGAGTCTCTGAGATTCACGGACAGATCTTCACACTCCTGAAATGAACTAACAGACGAATTGTTTCCTTCAAAAGCCCCCTCCCCTTTCGCTCCTCTTTTATTTCCTATGGGAGGGGCCAATCACCTTTCCATCTGTGACTTTACTCCCAAGTTGACCCTGATTTCTGAGGTGTCCTTTTCTTCTGGCAGCTCTGCGCATGCGCACACTGGGAGCAGGCTCCAGCTGTTCTTCTGCCTCACTGCTATCTAGCTCCGAAGGCAGCTGAGAAATGCCAGATGGCCTTGTCCCCATCTCTGCCTCCGACACAGAGCCCTCGTCCAAGCCTTCCCCAGCTTCCGGATTGCCCATATTCCTCCCCAACCTCCTCACTGTATGACTCTGGTGCCAGCTCCGCTGGCTGCTGGCAGGCCACAACAGAATCTTCCACATATGTTGGACTTCAACTCCTATATTCCTGACTAGTCAAATGCCTCATTGTGAGTAGGACATTACAGGGACTCCCCGACATATAAGCACAATTGAGCCCCGCAAAATCTGTTGTTAAGTCAGACAGATGTTAAGTGAGTTTTGTCCCATTGTACGACCTTTTTTGCAACAGTTCAGTGGTTTAAGTTAGTAACACAGTTGTTAAGAGAACCTGACTTCCCCCTTGCCTTCGCTTGTCAGAAGGTCGCAATAGGGGAATCACATGACTCTGGGACACTACAAATGTCATAACTATGAGCCAGTGGCCAAGCATCCAAATTTTGAACAGATCACCTGCTGCAATGGCTGTAATTGTGGGAAACGGATGTCTTACTTTTTTTCAGTGGCTGTTGCAACTTCCAACGGTTACCAAACAGAAGGTTGTAAGTCGAGAACTACCTGTAATTCTAAAGATTGTTTCAAAACATAAGATATGAAAAGGAGGAGGGAAGAATTCTGAGGTGGTGCAGTGGTTAGAGTGCAGCACTGGAGGCTACTTCAGCTGACTGTTAGCTGCAGTTCGGGAGTTCAAATCTCACCGACTCAAGGTTGACTCAGCCTTCCATCCTTCCGGGGTGGGTAAAATGAGGACCCAGATTGTTGGGGGCAAATATGCTGGCTCTGTAAACTGCTTAGGGAGGGCTGTAAAGCACTGTGAAGCGGTATATAAATCTAAGTGCTATTGCTATTTTCCTTCCTTCCTTCCTTCCTTCCTTCCTTCCTTCCTTCCTTCCCTGTGGTTAGAATGCAATATTTCAAGCTAACTCTGACAACTGCCAGTGGTTCGATGTTGACTGGCTCAAGGTTGACTCAGTCTTCCATCCTTCCAAAGTTGGTCAAATGAGGGCCTGAATTGTTGGGGGGCAAGAGGCTGACTCTGTAAACCACTTAGAGAGGGCTGTAAAGCACTGTGAAGCAGTATATAAATCTAAGTGCTATTGCTATTTTCCTTCCTTCCTTCCTTCCTTCCTTCCTTCCTTCCTTCCTTCCTTCCTTCCTTCCTTCCTTCCTTCCCTGTGGTTAGAATGCAATATTGCAAGCTAACTCTGCCAACTGCCAGTGGTTCGATGTTGACTGGCTCAAGGTTGACTCAGTCTCCCATCCTTCCAAAGTTGGTCAAATGAGGACCTGAATTGTTGGGGGTCAATAGGCTGACTCTGTAAACTGCTTAGAGAGGGCTGTAAAAACACTGTGAAGCTGTGTATATAAATCTAACTGCTATTACTACTGCTAATTCATGCCAAATGCCCTACACCTCCAGAGGTGGAAGATTTGCAAATCATCTCCAATATGTTGAAAAAGGTTTAGGGTTCTCCCAACAGTGTTGTATTCTTTGATTTCGCCTTCTTCTGAGTTCAAGACTCATTGGATAGATCTGCCAATCCAACACCGACGGGATCCCCAATTGTTTCGACTTGTTAAAACATGGTTAATAATGTTAAAAAACAAGAGCTCAAGTTAATCAAAAGAAATTAGAAAAAACCCAAAGCATACAAATTTAAGAGAAGCTTTGGGGTCTTAGAGGCAGGCATTACTTTTATTCGGGCTGCATTTAACTCTCAAATGCCTTCATGACATCAGCACACACTGTATTGTCACATTGTTATTATGTGACTGCGCATATTCACCCTAATTGCATAATTATCTATAATTGCACTAATTGGGTAAAGACATAATTGGTGAAAATCACTTGAAAATCAACAAGGAGAGTCTGCCAAAGAGGGAAATGTAGGTTAGAGGCAATGGTTAACCTAAAAGGAAAATGTAACTTCCCAGAGGAGACCTAGGAAAGCGGGAGACTGGGAGTTCTAGTCCAGCCTTAGCTCTGAAACCCAGCGGGATGACTTTGGGCTAATCACCAGGAGACGGTGAGTGCTTGTCCTGCCTTAGCTATGAAAGCTATGAAAGTGGTGTGACTTGGGGCCAATCACCAGGAGATGGTGAGTTCTAGCCTTAGCTCTGAAAATCGGCTAGGTGACTTTGAGCCACTCACCGGGAGATGGCGAGTTCTAGTCCTGCCTTGGCTCTGAAAGCCAGCGGGAGGACTCGGGGCCAATCACTGGGAAATGGTGAGTTCTAGACTTGCCTTAGCTCTGAAAACCGACTGGGTGACTTTGAGCCACTCACCAGGAGATGGTGAGTTCTAGTCCTGCCTTAGCTCTGAAAGCTGGTTGGGTGACTTTGGGCCAACCATTCTCTCTGAACCACCTCATAGGGCTGTTGTGGAGAAAGTAGGAAAAGGAAGCTACGTTGGATATGTTTGCTGCCATGAGTTATTTGTAACAATAATACAAGATGGGCTATAATTAAATAATACATAAGACTCTATCTACAAGTAGCAGGGACCCTACTTATAGATAGAGTCTTATCCATGTATGAAGAAAGGGAAAGGAAGTCTCTTTAACTCACCACCAAATGACACCGTGATAAGGGTTGGTCAACACCATCAATTTCTCCCTGTTGAGATGACAGCTCTATGGCAAAACCAAATGTGCTTTCATCTCCTCCTAAACGAATGGATCACTTGCCAATTTTAGTGTGTTCTGTGTTGCTTTTCCTTGACTTTGGATCAATTTTGGCAGGTTTCACATCCGTTTGTGAAATTTGTTTCCAAAAGAATTAAAAAAACGCAACGAATTTACCATGATTTGTTTCATATATTGCTGTTTTTGCGTATTACTCCGAAGTTTGTAGTTATTGGAAGTTTTTAGAAAGCGTTTTTCTCTGTACGCTTGGGTTTACTTAATATCTGTACTTTTTTTTTTGAAAAAAAACAAACGTTGAGAATAGAAACACAAATTCTGAAAAATTCAGATCTCGGTAATTAAGAGGAGGAGATGACATAAAATGTTATTGGTACATAAATTTTGTATGTGAATTCATTTACTAGATTGGAATGTTGTAATGCTATGGTTACAGTTAGATGTTCACAACATGTAAGAACAGTAGCATATCTTCTCTCTCATGCTCATTAAAGTAGCCACATCTGCTTCCAAAATCTCACAGCTGTAATAGAAGCCTTCAGACAATAGTGACACAATCCTGTAAAAAGACATAGCTACTTCAATGAACCGCAAACTTATGCTATATTCCCACAGTAATGTGTTTTTCTTCCAAATCAAAGAGTTTTCCAGCTGTACCCCACTGAAATTGTTTATGGGTCAACTCTTCAAAGAACTCATTGTAAAGATGAGTGAATTCACCTTTTGAGTGAATTTTCAGTAGTACTTCAATAAAGTTTATCTTGACAGCTTTACATCTTGCTTCCAGAAAAAAAAATGTTTTTTAGGGCCTATGCCAATGATAAATCTAACAGAATTATTTCGGAGTAAGTCCCACCAAAATTAGCAGGTGGCATTTTTCATTTAGTAACCAAGCAGTCTTACAAAAATATTCTTCTCTTAAATGTAATAATTCCCATGGAAGAGATTGTAACAATTCTAGATTTGGTAGACTTGGCCAGAGTGTGATTTTTGTAATATTTTGCTACGGAGGCACAAGTGACTGTTTTAAAAATATATAAGTTCCTTGAACACCGTCAAAGTAATCATGTTGATAGAGTTCAATGTCGTTTATTAATTCTGATTGGCTAAACATCTTGATTGCATGTGCTATAATTTCATGACCTTCCCCCCCCCCCCCTCCGTTCAGTTGGAATCTGTCAGCCCGGCCTTTGAAATGTTGTGGGGAAATTGTCCTCTTTTTATTCCAGTTAAATTTCATTTGTGGGTTTTCCTTTCATTACACTCTATGTTACATTGTTGTGGAAAAAAAAACATCACCTTGTTATCACTGTTCTTTGCCCTGTAAATTTTTCGTCCGTTGTTTTTAATCCCACTTTACACTTTTCGTCTTGGATAAATGAGCTGTTTTGCTTCTTCGCCAATCCGCCTCCAAATAGTTCCAGCTCAAAATGCCATTTATCAATCAACTTTGCTACTCGGAGTATAATATCGTAGCACAAAGGTTAGCCTCTTCTTTCATACTTGCAATACGACATGATGTGGAAGTATGTTGACTTTCCAGATGGTGTCTGAAAAGGGCATTTTGATATAAGCAGGGTGGGCTGTTATGGGTTTGCCCGGATTCAAGAGAACCTGTAGCTAACGTTATTGCTGGTTTGGAGAACCTGCAAATTCTGCCACTGGCTGGCCCTGCCCATCCCACCCTGCCCCTCTCACCTGCCCCTCCCCTCCCAGGAGTTTCCACGCAGCCTGTTTTGGATGTGAGGTAAATGCAGGGCCTGTGTGGAAGCTCAGGAAGGGGGGAAAAGCAGGCCTCCTGGAAGTTCTGGAAGGCCAAAAAAGGCCCATTTCCAGCCTCCAGTAGGACTCCGGGGCCCAGAGGAGGCAGTTTGTGCCCTCCCAAAGGCTCAAGGAAAGCCTCCGGAGCCTTGGAAAGCTGAAAACACTCACCTTGGTGCAGGAGGCCAACTAGGCCACACCCACCATGGCCACGCCCAGCCCTCTGCCCTCCAACTGGGCAGAGAACCCATTGCTGAACCCATTGCTGAATTTTTTGAAGCCCACCCCTGGATACAAGCTACATTTCAGATAAAACTAGTAAGAGAATCAACCTGAAGTGCAAGCTGAAGAGATATGTTAGACTAGCGTTTCTCAATCTTGGCAGTTTGAGGATGGGTGGACTTCAACTCCCAGAATTCCCCATCCAGCATAACTGGGTGTAGAATTCTGCAAATTGAGCCCTATCCATTTTCGAGCTTCCAAAATTGAGAAATATTTCTTTCTCAACACGGGAGCTCTCAAAAGACACCGAGGCTAAAAGGGGAACGCATCGTATTTAAGCTTGGCATAATAATGTTGGATTGGCCAATTGGACAACACCTCTCTAAAGTTGGCCATGAATTGCCCAAACCAACTAAATTCTAGTTTGGAAGATTTCCAGCCAGTGTGTCTCCTTAATGCGCTTTGCGTTCCCTCAGCCTCCCTGCAGATTGCTTGTCTCCTTCTATGCTTACCATTGTCTGCTTTCTATTGATTTGATATTTGATGGTTCTTGAGCTGGGAATGAAAAGCATTCCCTGTTTAATTAATTTGTAGGGATGAGACGTATTTCTGGACAACCCGAAGACTTTTGTGGAAGTCTGGTGGGCTCCGGAAAACGATGCTTCCCTTTACTTTTTCTCTCCAACCCCCCACCTCCACCCCTACTCATTATTATGATTTTTTTGACTTCTTGCATGTATCCAAGCTGAGGTAGTAGGTTGTATGGTTTAGAATTACACCAAGGGAGATAACTGTACAGCCTCCTAGCTTTCCTTGGGTCGTGCGCAAAGCAGCGAGTTTGATGAAAAGGCTATTATCCTTTGGGACGCCAGTGGACAGGTAAGGATTCTCTTGCGAATCGCTAAAGGGGAAAAAAAGGAATTTCCAATAACAATAACTGTTCAATAACATCGAACAGTTCCTATTTTTCACAACAGGGAGCTCGGGAATGTTATATCAAACGTCAAACAAAATAGTCTTCTAAGTTTGATTCCCCCCTTCCCCCCACCCAATTAGGTCTTTGAAATTCTACTTGAGATAATTCTATTTCTAATAGCAAAGAGTTAGTTCGTACAATTAAGTTAATTATTATACGGCTGCAGTTACTCCTTGTTTGATCACCACCATGTTTTATCAACTTCCATCGCTAAGGGATGCAGTTGTGAAGTACGTTGCATACAATTTAACAACCCCCTTTTTGCCTTGGTTGTTAAGTGAATCACTCTGATCATTGAGTGAATCGCATGGTTGTTGGAAGTGCTGTCCTCAGCACTGTCTGTGGAGATTCCCAATCATCCAAGTCATGGTTGTCCCAAAGATTATTTTCCAAAGTCAACTAGGCTTGTTTTTTTTTCCTCCTTGAAAATGTTTCACTTCTCATCCAAGAAATATTGAAATACTAGCTGTTAACCCAGCATTGCCTGGATATTTGTTTATCCCAATCCCGTATTAGCCATTCACAAATGCCTGGACCAAATGTAATTTCTAATGTTGGATTTTCCCCGTTACCGAGGGAGCCCCCTTGTGGAGTACTGTGAAGCTATTACCATGTGAACTCCACTATGCTGTACAGTAGAAGCCATTTTAAGGCACAACAATTTGTATCTTAACAAAACACATACCTTGAGGGGTGTTGGGGGTTTCTTAGCCCCTCCCCCAGTGTTCCAGAGTTATGCTTGATCACACACACACACACACACACACACACACAGAGCCATTTTTATATGTATAGAAGAAAGAAGATTTTCAAGAGAACAAAAACGAGAAAGTCCAGTTGCCTTTCAAAAAGCACCTTTGGGTTTTGTCAGCACTGAAATAGTTTAGGAGTCATTGTGATTACGCTGGATGTGAGATTTCATTTTGTTCTCTCTGAGATTTGGAAGCTCAGACAGATAATCTGATTTCTGGGAACTCATCAGTAAAGTTCCCATCCTTTTTTTTAATTTCTGGAGGTCTGAAGACCTTCATTTCTCCTCCCAGATGTCCAAATCTTGACTCTCTACTCTGTTCTATTAACCTGGATGCCGTAGATTCATATCTAAACAGGTTCATTTTTGAATGTGGCGCTGGAGGAAAAAACAACTCCTTCCAACCCCAACTGGCTTCTGGTGAGTTCAAGGCTGCATTAATTGTGTTTTCTTGACAGCCATACCTAAGCGGTTTGCAGATTTCAACTCCCCAAAATTGCCTCCATAGACCTGGGGTCTCTTCTCAACGTATTGAGATGACTTCTGAGTCCAGACTAGGTCAGCCAGGTGTAGTGAAGTAGTTTAGAGTTGGAGGGGGATATGATGATGGTGGTGATGATGATGATGATGATGATGATGATGATGATGATGATGAAGAAGAAGAAGAAGAAGAAGAAGAAGAAGAAGAAGAAGAAGAAGAAGAAGAAGACCAAAGGCAAAAATAATGTCCTGTCTTTACTTTCCTGTACAGTTGAGAAACAAGATGAATGATTTAGAACATTTAAGTGGTAATGGGACACAAACTGATTTAAGGTGTTTAGGACACCTTTCTACATCAAATATAGTTTTGCGGACATTAGGAGAACTCCTACTCTTCCCTTCCCTTTTTAGTGAATATATCATATTTTTCGGAGTATAAGATGCTCTGAAGTATAAGACCCACCTAGCTTTGGGGGAGGAAAACAAGGGGAAAATATCTGCTTCTGCCTCCAAGCAATTTGCCTCCTTGCAAAAAACATCAAACAGCACAGACAAAATACACTATCAAGCATTTATTTTAAAAAGCTTCTTCATTTTGTTAAGCTGTCTAGAACAATACTAAAGCAGTCTTTAAAAAATAAGTCTAATAATTTGAACATTCTATAGGCATTTATAGTTATTGATTTACCTCCGTGCAGCAAACAGCCTGATTAGCACAAGAAAAAAAAATCTGCCTCTGCCTCCCAGCATTTTGTGGAGCAAACAACAAATTTCACTTTCAGTTTCAGCAGGGGCCTCCTGATCATCAGCTGTTTCAGGCTGCAGGGATTGCTATAGCCTATTGCAGCCTCCACAAGCCCCATTTTCCGTGTTTGCTGCAAGGAGGTAAATTGCTGGGAGGCAGAGGCCAAAGAGCAGGGGACTGTGGGTGGGTGGGTGTATAAGATGCACCCAAATTTTCGCCCTCTTTTAGAGGGAAAAGGTGCGTCTTATACTCTGAAAAATACGGTACCTTAACTTTGTGTTCTTGAATTGATAAGGGGAAATCATAGAGGCCTTCTTTAACATGGTGCCTTCCCATGCAGATGTTTCATTTTTTTCCATTTTATTTATTCATTTATATGCCACCTGTCTCACCTGGAGGCACTTGTAGGTGGCTTATAGCCAAGTTAAGCTAGCAAGACAAAACATTTAGATATTAAAATAATACATATTGACGTTAAAATGCACTTACTTTTTATGAAAAATGGAAAGGAAAGGAGCAAAATGCACATAGAGTGGATATGTTGGATTATTT